>NC_046363.1:44667975-44963279 GCF_011125445.2 Fundulus heteroclitus
GCATCAGAGGAATGATTAGCTCAGCGTTGCCTCATTGATTTTTCCTTATCACCTGTGGCTGCAAACAAACAGCGAGCAGAGTCAGGAACCTGCTCCACAGACCCTGACCCACTCTCCCTCCCTCCCTGGAGCACTTCCACAGACACTAACCCGCCCACTCACATCGCTGCAGACGCCATGACCCACTCAGCCAAAGCTCCTAAGGCACCAACCAGCGGCGCCGCAACCTTTCAGTAACAGCCGTGACCCAGATTATCAGTTAGGTACACAAGCACGTCTATCAGGTCAATTAGACAGAGATACTGAGACAAACTGCGACTATTTCCTCTGATAGACACTAAAATCTATTTTAAAAGGATGCAAAGCTCATAAGTTTAGGTTAAAACTAAACTAGCTGCTGCTTTCTGAATGCTGAAACTCTGCAGCTGTTATTTATCTTCAGTTAGACGGGAAATTAAAAAGGTTGTGACCAACAAACCACACAAAATTAAATTATCAAAGTTCACAATCTGTGATTAATATTCTGCCTTTTAATTGGTTAGAATAAATGCAGGTTATTGGCCTTTGTTCCAGGCCAAATCTCATGTTTGTTCCTGTAGAACGTGACATTTTCAGCATTAAAAGCAGAAACAGAGGGGGAAAAAAAAAACAAAAACAAAAAAAACAATCAGCTGGTTTTCATTTTCAAGTTAAGCATTGCAGCTAAACGCGGAAATCAAGACCTAGATTATAAATTATTTTTTATTGAATCTGGACCCTGGACGAGCTCACTAAGCACACGATGAGTAACTGGGCGATAAAAACCCAAAACCTTTACTGGTCCACAGCCACCGTTTTAGTTTTTTATTGCTGCAGCTATAAAACATCAGGAATGAAAAACATAGATAATTAATGGTACCCAGAGTGTCTTTACTTTACCACTGGGGATTCTCAGAAGAGGAACCTGCAACCTTAAAGGGACGAAGACGTGTAGCTGCAGACTCACTGATGCCTAGAGGTCTGCATCCAGCACCGACTGGATCAGTTTAGCAGCACCACTTTGTCTTTTCTAACATATGTGGCAAAAACAGGTTTTTTAACCGTTACCGTACAGTTCCACAGACAAACCCACTAACCTGTAGTTCCACAGACAGACAGACCCACTAACATGTAGTTCCACAGATAGACCCACTAACCTGTAGTTCCACAGACAGACAGACCCACTAACATGTAGTTCCACAGACAGACCCACTAACATCTAGTTCCACAGACAAACCCACTAATATGCAGTTCCACAGACAGACAGACCCACTAACATGTAGTTCCACAGACAGACCCACTAACATCTAGTTCCACAGTCAGACCCACTAACATGTAGTTCCACAGTCAGACCCACTAACATGTAGTTCCACAGACAGACCCACTAACATCTAGTTCCACAGACAGACCCACTAACATGTAGTTCCACAGACAAACCCACTAATATGCAGTTCCACAGACAGACAGACCCATTAACCTGTAGTTCCACAGACAGACAGACCCACTAACATGTAGTTCCACAGACAGACCCACTAACATCTAGTTCCACAGACAGACCCACTAACATCTAGTTCCACAGACAGACCCACTAACATGTAGTTCCACAGACAAACCCACTAACCTGTAGTTCCACAGACAGACAGACCCACTAACATGTAGTTCCACAGACAGACAGACCCACTAACATGTAGTTCCACAGACAGACCCACTAACATCTAGTTCCACAGACAGACCCACTAACATCTAGTTCCACAGACAGACCCACTAACATCTAGTTCCACAGACAGACAGACCCACTAACCTGTAGTTCCACAGACAGACAGACCCACTAACATGTAGTTCCACAGACAGACCCACTAACCTGTAGTTCCACAGACAGACAGACCCACTAACATCTAGTTCCACAGACAGACAGACCCACTAACATCTAGTTCCACAGACAGACCCACTAACATCTAGTTCCACAGACAGACCCACTAACATCTAGTTCCACAGACAGACAGACCCACTAACATGTAGTTCCACAGACAGACAGACCCACTAACATGTAGTTCCACAGACAGACCCACTAACATCTAGTTCCACAGACAGACCCACTAACATGTAGTTCCACAGTCAGACAGACAGACCCACTAACATGTAGTTCCACAGTCAGACAGACCCACTAACATGTAGTTCCACAGTCAGACAGACCCACTAACATGTAGTTCCACAGACAGACCACCTAACATGTAGTTCCACAGACAGACCCCCTAACATGTAGTTCCACAGACAGACCCACTAACATGTAGTTCCACAGACAGACCCACTAACATGTAGTTCCACAGACAGACCCACTAACATGTAGTTCCACAGACAGACAGACCCATTAACCTGTAGTTCCACAGACAGACCCACTAACCTGTAGTTCCACAGACAGACCCACTAACATGTAGTTCCACAGACAGACCCACTAACATGTAGTTCCACAGACAGACCCACTAACATGTAGTTCCACAGACAGACAGACCCACTAACATGTAGTTCCACAGACAGACAGACCCACTAACCTGTAGTTCCACAGACATCCTAACCTACTAACCCCCCTCCCAACACCTACAGCCTGCCGTGGATCCCCCACCAGCAGCTCCCATCCTGCTGCATTTCCACAGACACCAAGACCCACCCTCGCAGCCTGCCTGTCTCCCGTGGATCCAGCACCGGCAGCTCTGATCCTGCTGCAGCTCCACAGGTACTCAGACCCACTCAGCCGAACCTCCGCAGACCCACTCACACTCAGCCAGGCTGCCGTGGATCCCCCACCAGGAGCTCTCACCTTGCCGGAGCGCCCTCCGCCTCCTGCCGGCTCATTTCCTCGCTGACAGCCGGGCTCAGGTGGACCTCACGGCGGAGGGGGGACTCGGCGGACTTCGCCCCTGTCGGATTTCCAACCCTTCGTGGCAACTTAAAGCCGCGGAGTTCGCGTGTTTTCTCTCCCACGGACCGAACCCGTGACGCTGGAGGAAAGTAACACGACGACTTCCCTGTCGGAGCGCTGGCTCGGGCGGAAGTCCCGCCCCAACCGTCACCTTGAGGAGTTATGCAACAGTTGGAGGAAGGAAGGCGTTAAAGGCGATGGAAAGCAGCTGCTGGCCCGCAGAACCTGGCCACAAAGTTCCGACCCAGACAAGCTGCACCGACCAGGCCCGTTTCTCTGCTTCTGCAGAGACTAAAGTCCTCAGTGATCATCTTGAGAAGAAACAAACGCGGGTTTTATCTCCCGGCCAGCAGCTTCCTGTTAGATGATCCAGAGCCGCTGCAGCTGCCCGGGCAGCCATTGGTCTGCTGCTCAGGAGAAGAACCAGAGGAACCCGGAGAGGAACATGTCTGGAGAACACATGAAGGCTTAAAGGTCTCAGCTTGTCCTCCAGAAATGTTCTCAATAAACCACAACTGAACAGTTTTCATAATCAAGACCTAGAGCTCCATATTTATGTCATAATTAGATTTATATTGCATTAAATGTTTCTTTTAAATGTCAAACATCTTGATTATTAATTAACTACTTAGAAGATACAAGGAAACACATTTGAATCAGCATTTATAAATGATTGAATACATAAATATTGATTTAATTTTGGCACCTTTGGCTCAGTATCTTACTTAATATGTTTGTAAACACTTTAAAAAATAAAGATATTTTCTCTTTGAACATTTCCAAATACCTCTTCGGTAACTTGGGAAGCTGAAACACTTTATTCTGTTTATTTTAATGAAAATACTGATTATTCTAAGTGTTGTCTGCGTTGTCCCAGGGGCTCTGAGAGAGGCTTTTGGTCTCAGTGCTCCTTCCTGATTAAATAAAAGGGGAAATAAAAAAGGAAAAACCAGCCATCTCTTCCATAAATGCATTCATCCTTTTATCAATCCTTGCTTTTCCAAGCCTCAGAGTCCCAGAGGTAGCAGGTTGAGCTGGACATCTCTCCGGCTCCATTCTCCAGCTGGACTACCTGTTCACAGGTATCAGAAGTTGGTCGACTTAATGAAACCAGACGAGAAGCAGTTTCTCTGAAGCATTTATTATATAACTGATTATCAGTGGACCTCATGTTTTGATTTGGAAGAGTTACCGATTCTTTAAGAAGCAGTTGAAGACCCACTTGGTCTGACTGGCTTTTAACTAGTTTTATGCTGTGATGTTGCATTTATGCTGTTTTATCTTTTTATTTTGTCTTGTTTTATGGTTGTTTTTATTGTGAAGCACTTTGTGGTTTTTATCCTGTGAAAGGCGCTATATAAATAAGTTTATTTACTCACTAACAGAGCCTCAGACATGCATCTCAGGAAATTAAGCCATTTAATTGAGTTGTGTTGGAGGAGTGACGCATCTAAACGTTAGACAGCAACTGGACTCCAACTACAGTCCTGAAGGTACCAGATTTGGGCCCCCCTGAGCTACACGTTACCTCCAGTGAGTTCTGGGTCTACCCCTTGGTCTCATGTAGCCCAGAAAGGTTCATATGGGATGCATCCAGATCAGATGACCCACCTCCTTTGGGCCTGTCATGGGTTGTGGGAACAGGAGTCAGCTGGACGGATCAGAACTTTGTCTCTGCAGCAACAAGTGTTGTTCAGGTCTGTGGTGAAGAAGAGAAGGCTCTAGATTTGCTGGGCCATCTACATTTCAGGTCTCATCCATGGTTGAGAGATATTGGTCATGATGCAGAGGATGCCAGGTACAAGCAGGTAATGTTGGTTGTCAGCCTCTGCCTTAAAGGAAAGGAGATCTGAGAAGAGGCTCCGCTCTTCTTCTTACAATGAACAGGCCTAAACAGACCAGGATTCATAAGTTATGCAATAAAACAGCCCAAAACCAGGTGGTAAAACATAAAAAAAAAAAAATTCCCCTCAAATGTCATCTTTCCTAAATGCATTCAGGGGTTGAGGATAAGGATGAAGTAATTCAGCTGGTGTTGAATTACAGGTTGATAGCAGAAAACACAATGTTTAAACCAACAAACATTTCCCTGCAATAAAATTCCATAATTTGTCTACTTTCATATAAACTTTGAAGATGTTTGTTGAAAATGACCTTTTGCATTTAATCTTTCTCCAGGGAGTAGATTTAGCAGTTAACACCTTTAATATCTTGTCTTAATGAGCTGGTTTTGCGGTCCTGAAGCTTTCTAAAGAAGAGATTGAAGCTAATTTGTTTTTCACCAACAGATCCGGTTTGCTGAAGAGACAGATGTGGTTTTTTTAGTAGCCAGAGGAGGAAGGGTGGAGTTTTTTTTTGCAATGCAAAAATCTTCCACAAAGAAACGCCTGCTGAACAAAACTGCGGCTGTTACTAAAAACAGATGTTTTGTTTCACACTTTACTCGATATGTTACTCAGGCTTCGGTTCCCTGAAAGGTTTATTAAATTTCAAACAGACAACTCTTTCTGTTCAGGGTGAGAAAGGGAATGTGTTGACCTGCTTTTCATCCACTGTAAAAAAAAAAAAGAAAAAAAAAAAAAGTGGCATGTCAAATTAAAGTTTACGTTACAGGCCTCCGGGACAATAATCATAATTAGGCTCTTTGCAGAATATTTTGGATGTTTTTTCTAGATCGCCTAAAATAACGAGTGTCATCCAAACAAATTAAATCAGGGAATAACATTTCATCTTCTTTTTTTAACCCCTAAATTAGTCTTGGCCATTCTATATAAGTAAACACTGCCTCTTTTGACTAGAATTAAAATAGCCTTACTGCATGCACTTATCTAAAGCTACATAAAAATAAACTGTTTGTGCTTTTGGAGTCATCCTCTTAATTCAGCGTACACATTAGGAGGCTTCAGGGGGGCACCGCTGCTCTGCAAAAAGAAGGTCCTGGGTTCAATTCCCAGCCTGGGGTCATTCTGCATGGATTTTGCACGTTCTCCCTGTGCATGTGCGGGTTCTCTCCGGGTACTCCTTCAGTCACATGGTCCAAGATCATGACTGCCAGGTTCATTGGTTTCTGTAAACTGCCCTCAGATATGGATGTGTGTTTCTGTGATGGACTGGAGACCTGCGGTCTAACCCCTCCCCCCCTCCCTGCTGGAGATAGGCATCATGCATGAGTTTGCATGTCCTCTCAGTGCATCTGTTTCCTTCTCTGTTTTCCTTCCTTTCTGATAAGTTTGAGTTTCTGTCTTGACTTACTGCATATGTGCATGACGGCCTTTCCATTTTGCCCGGCTACTGGCTGCCAACACGTCCAGAGCAGACCCCACCGCTCAGACGCCAGCCCACCTCTGACCCAGGATTAAGCAGCACTAAAGGAAATGGATGATACCTTTATTTTACTCTAACCCCCTTTTTCCTGCGTGCTGCAGATAGTTTCCATGCAACTGTGTGAAACAGACAGAATAAAACACACAGTTTGTAATTTCATCCGTTTTACTAGATTTCTGCTTTTCAAAGCTTTGTTGGACGTTTCCTGACTCTTTAGGGCAGATTGCTTGACTGCATCAGCAGGGTGAAGTCCAAACTCTCAGTCCCCAGAGGCGGTGAATGTAAGCAGATCAATGATCATGTGGAGTCTGTTTTTGGAGCTCAGTCAGGTCGGTCATGGGTCATCTCTTCAGAGCAGCAGCAGCAGCCTTTTTCTGAGGACTCGTGGACTTGTGTGTTTTCCTGAAACAGGGTGCAGAAACATGAACTCGCACACGTTGCACTGCACACATTATGAATGTTCATTTAGAAACAGGCCCCAAAAAACCCTCACCTGTCGTAGGTCAGCGCTGATCAGCTTCGTCAGTCGTTTGGAAAAGATGAGCCAGGACACCAAAGAGGTGAGGGGTGAGCCGGGGTTTTGCACCTTCAACTGAGAGGTGATGGAGAGCTTCAGGACTCCGGCTGGCAGCTGCACAGACACTCTACGTGCAGCTGATGCTTCAGGTATAATAACCTGGATTATCTTGGAGAGCTTGTCTCCTCCCTGCAGGCTGGAAGACAGGCTGAGCAGCAGCTGGTGCAGTAGCGCGTCCCGGCCACCGGGGGCGGCAGGCTGCGAGGATCGGGAAAGTTTGGAAACAATGCATAACTTCTGATTTTCCCTGAAAACTTCCCCCACCGAAGCGTCATTCTCTCCACCGTCCCACCTGCAGGAGACGGACAGCCCTCCTGCCGACACCAGGCGCTCCCCGCGGGGGAGAATCCTCCACTCTGACGCCCGGGACGACCCGCTGCGCTCCGCCGGGGAGTCGCCGCGCGTCCCGCCCGCCAGTCCGAGGCTGTACGCCGCCGAGGCAGGCCGCTTGGTCGGAGGGTTCCTGCTCCAGATATTGCCCCTGCAGCGGAGCACGGCGGACAGGGCGGAGGCGGAGGGGGTGGAGGCCATGGCGAGGGGGTCTCTGTTTGTCCTGGAGGTCTTCAGCTGAGCGCAGAGTCACATAATGAGGCCCGGAGAGGCTCAGCTGGGCTAAAGGAGGGGACCAGAGGAGCGCCGGGGGGCCCTTCGACCATGTTCCCGTCTGTGGGCGCAGTGGGGGGGCCCGGAGGGGTGTGTCTTCAAGGAGAAGCTGTCATGAGACCCAACACCAAATAGAACTGGGTCAAAGGTCTTAAATATAGCGTTCAGAGTAGAAACAGCTTTAAATGAACAGTAACGCTGCTTATAAAAGTCAGTAAGGTCAACTATAAACTACAAACTTGTTTATTTCAAGTATTTAATCCAAAGAGTAAATATATGATTTAAAACAGAGCTCTGCAGACCAAGAGTTTATTTCTCTTAGTTTAGATGGTTTTAGTTCAGAGCTGCTGAAAAAAAAAAAAAACAGAACTTCTATTAGAAAAGATGCCGACACAGTTGGTAACCAAAAAAAAAGTATTTCAGAGCACGCTAATGGAAAGGTTAGTGGAAGGAAAAACTCTGGCAGAAAAAGCCTAACAAAGACTGTAAACTTGGATTCTGCAGCGAATGCCCAAGATGTGGACCGCTGGTGTCAGAAGGTCCAGAACCAGCACATATGGACAGTTTGGGGATGTGTGCGCCGGCCTCCCTGGGAGCGTGCATCCTAAATCCATCGAAGCGGTGGGATTTGCTGAGCGATGGACAGCTTTTTAGCCAAAACACCATCAAAATCAACAGCCACAATGTTGTAGAACACTATTTAGTTGGAGACCCTGCGTACCTTTTGAAAACTGGGTCCCAATCTAAATGCCCTGCATTTGTGAGGTTAGACACTGATTTTGAACAAGAAGGCCTGGCTCTGAGACATGGAACCATGAGCTCAATCTGAAAACCTTTATTGGGTCAGGACCAGAGTGCGAAATACGGGGGGGTCCGGGGGGGCTCGACCCCCCCGATTAACCCATGAGAACTTAAAATTAAAAAATGAAATATTTTTTTTGTCACTAATGGTCACTAAAAAATTTTTAAGCTCAACATGTCCAGTATTTAAAATTCAAAACATTTATTCACTAATATCAGAATCAGACATACTTTAATGATCCCAGGGGGAAATATGTTCCGTTTTTTGCCAAGTGGAGCCAGCCAATCCTGTTCGTGTATGCAAATTAGGCATGTGCGTGCCAAACAGAAGAAAGACGTAATGCTGACAACAATTAATACTAAAAATGTTTAAATTTTAGTATTAGGAACTGATCTTATCTGTTGTGACTGTGCACTTTATCTGTTTCACTGTTGGTGACTGAGAAACGTCCTCTCGAGTCCTTGTATGTCTGGTGAATGTGAAGAATTGACATTAAAGCCAACTTTGACATTGTAATGTTATAGGCCTACTGCAAGTTGAGAAAATTTACATCGGTATTGCGCAACAATCGGGAGATGGGGACCCCCCCAAATATTGACAGGTATTTCGCACACTGGTCAGGACTCTAGCAAAGCAGAAGTGCGTCAGCGGTCGCCATGATCAGTGCTGTCTGAATACAGCAGTCAGTGAGGAAGGAGGCAGGAAAAGTCTTCCCACGGCTCCCTATGCCTCTGAGTATTTTGTATATGGATAATTGTACAAATGCCTTTTTGTTTCTACATAAATAAAGAAAAAAGTTTGGGAACTGAAATGGGCTCCGAAACGTGTCGGAGAACACAGGCTGGAACTCCTAAATATTTTAGTGGGTTCTTTAGATTAAAAGTCAAAAGCACAGACATCTGAAATAAATGATACCTTCAGCGATTTGTTTAAAATTTAATTTTCTATCGCAGCTGCCTTGTGGTAACGTTTATATACATTTAAAGATGTAATCGTAGAGATCTTTCTGGATGACATATTAAGCAGATTATTTTGACTTTAAGGCTCTATAGTCCAACTGAACGGACGTCAGCATAAGCAGAAGTTCTGTTGGTCCAACGCTCTGCGGCAGGGCGGACGGATCTCAGCGATAACCTTAGAAAAGGAAACGGCTGCTGCTGTCCACCAACCCAGGAGGGTCTGACCCGTCTGAAGACCAGAACAGGTGGCAACGTCCCAGACGGCTACCAGTCTGTGGACTGGGCCAGATTCTGACCCAGTCCAAAGGTTGAAGCTCAGACAAGAACCTCCAAACATCTGGAGACGCTACAGGCCTAAATTAGCACGTTAAATGTTTACGTTTGTGACGGCACAGTTAGAGCTGGACCAGAGGAAAGTCTTTGCTCGGATGGGACCGAGGTAGAGAAAACCTAAGAACATATTAGCAAATAAACTACAAGCTTATCAAAGGTGGTGGAGGTGTGATGATACGGGCCGGTTCTGTCATCACCTCCTCTGTACTCAACAGCAGGGGGCGCTGTGCAGTTATACAACGTTTTAAAGTTATTTAATGTTTAATAAATAACCAGTGGATATTAGCTGTAGAGCTGATATCAGGACAATAGTGAACGGCGTCTCTGGGCAGAAAGAGGAAGAAAGGTGTAGTCTGCTGTCATGTCAGGCCTCACTGCTGTGAGGGGCTGTCTCTACCAGGGTGGGTGAAATTCCTTTTGCTTACAACTAGGGCTGCACAATTAATCGCATTTGCAATATAATCCCAATTTAAGAAACACAATTTTCAAATCGCAGAGGTCTGAAATCTTTGGCTATATAACATTTAGTGAATCAGACGTGTCCTTTAGGTGTGTTTGCCTCCACATGGAAGGGAAGACAGTTGCAGCAGTGAGATAATCTCATTTTATTACTTGTTTTAGAGTTTATATAATCATACAGTTTTACCAGAAACTTTCAGGAATCTCACCACAGCATTAAGTACTGGTCAATCAGTTTAATACATAGACTGGCTTGTTGGTTGCACTTTATGTTCAACAAGGATCGATGTCCAAATCAATTAAAAGCTGTTCTCTTGGAGAATATTCTGATTAATAAAAAGATTAAAAGTTCCTGTTTTAAATAGTCCTTGTTTACAAGCATCTTAATCTAGAGGTCAATTTTTGTTGCTTGTGGTTTTTGAAGAGAAAAGTCAAAATCAAATCGCAATTTTGGTTGAAATAAATCGTAGGCAGAATGCAATCATTTCTGCTCTGGGTTGAGATGCAGCGGCTCTTTTAGCACCTAGTCTGCACAGCGATGAAACAGATTGATTTGTTGTTTGTATTAAAAAAAAAACTGAAAACTGAAAAAAAAAAAAAATAATAATAAAAAAAATCGCATTAAATTGCAATATTAAGAAAAGAAAATCGCAATTACATTATTTTCCAAAATCGTTCAGCCCTACTTGCAGCCCATCCCGACTTCTCCCCTCATGGTACATGTTCAAAATTCTCAGGGCCCACAGACCTGCATGTTTTGTCTCTGCTCCACCACACCTGAACCAAATGATTTCACAACCTCAGCCGCCACCAGGACCTGCAGAGGTCTGCTAAGCAGCCATTTATGTAAGCCAGGTGTGTGGAGGAAGGGGAAAAAAACAAAAACACGCAGGATGGCTGATAAAGAATCGAGACGTTGCAACGGTCTAGTCAAAGTCCAGACCTAGACACATCTGAAATTACAACACTGTGTTTTTGTTATTGTGTTCCTGTAACAAGGTTATTTTGATTTGGACACCGAGGCCGGATGTGTCCGTCTGACATTCCCGCAGCCTCTCCTGCTGACACGGATCACCGAGCCGGCACCAAACGGCCGCAGGGCTGAGCAGACGTCACTCTGAACAGGTGTGTTTACGCCACTAGAGGGAATCAGGTGTCCAGAAACCGGCACCGCCGATCAGTTCTGACGCAGGAAAACAGGCCGGAGCTGTGTGTGATCAAAGTGCTGAAAACACGTCAAATAAATCAGATTACCTTCTGAGAATGTCTCAATAAAAACGACTTTATTGAATGTGCTTCTGTTTAAAATATACACATAATTTATAGGTTTGTACAAAGAGTTTTTGGGGTATAAATAAGGAAGAGCCTCTGAGGGGGGATTTTAATCACCAGGCTGAGTGCTTTTTAACGTCTGGAGATCATCGTTCTTCCTGCTTCTATGAGTTTTGGTTTTCACATTGAGCACGGAGACGCGGACAAGCGGCAGCGTCCTTCTGGTTCCTTCACACAGCCGGTTTGTCCTCTGCCGGAGGAATGCAGCCGTCCCTGTTCTGCCGCATGTCGCCGCGACGCGAGAGTTCTTCCTTCACCGCTTCACACCAGAGAAAAGTGAAAGTGCCTCCCCTCCGCCCCGCTCAGGGACCAAAGTCCTCCCCGCTGTCGGATGAAGGCTGACCCGTTGAGTTTCCGGGTCCGACGGGTCTGTGGAAGATTTGCACGTTGGGGATGATGACGAAGGCCAGGATGCCCACCAGCATCAGCGCCACCGTGATGGTGATGATGGACGCCACCACCACGTAGTAGCACTGGTCCGAGTGGAACAAGCGGCGGATGCGGCCTCTCATCCGGCTCGGGGGTCTCCCGACGTCCACCGCGGTCGCCGTGGCCGCCCCCTCCTCCACGGCGCTCAGGCTGCCGCCGCCTGCGGGCGGCTGGGGGTCGGGCTTCTTCCTGGGCAGAGCGAGGACGTTGGGCTTGCTGTGGGCAGGGCGGTGCTTCAGCTCCAGCTTGCCCTTGCTGCGCTTGAAGCGGATGGAGAGCGCCCGCTGCATCTCGGCCGGCAGCTTGCCGATGATCTCCTGGTTGTTGCCCAGGCGGGGCAGGTCCCGGCCGTGGGGCAGCTCGGTGAGCAGGCGGCACACGGGGCAGCACAGCGTCTTGATCTCCGGGGACGTGACGTTGATGCGGGCCAGGCACTCCAGGCAGAAGGTGTGGCCGCACGCCAGCAGCTTGGGGGTCTTGAAGATGTTGTCGTAGGAGCAGAAGCACACCGCACACTCCGTGTCCTGCACCACGTCCACGGGCTTCTGCTGCCTCCCGTCCCCGTCCTTCCCGTCCCGTCTGCGGGTCTCCTCGCTGCGTCCCCGGGGACGCCGCTCTCTCTGGTTCCTGTCCCGCTCTCGCCTCCTGCCTCTCTCCGCCCTCTCCGAGTCGCTGCTCCTGGAGCGCCTGACCTTCTGGGACTTCTCCTTCCAGAAGAAGTCCTCTTTGCGGTTCTGCGGCGGCTGGTTGGGTTTGGGTTTGACGTTTTGGGGCATCTTGGTCCCGCGGCTCCCTTCTCCTCCACTTCCCTCACCCTGACCGCTCATGACGGAGCGCTCAGGCCGACACGGAGGAGTCTCAGCGAACAGCAGCTGTGGAGAGTGAGAAGCCGGGTTAGAGAAGGCTGTGGACTCCCTGCAGCGCCGCCACGGCCCAGTCCTGGTGACGAGGCGGAGACGTGACTGATCCAACCTGCAGGTGGATAAGTTCGGCTGCTAAAAACGCCGCTGAGCACCTCTGAAGAGGCGCTGCTCTCCAGCCGGTTCTGTTAAAGGTTTTCTGGTGGTTGGAACCAGCGTGAAGGCCAAACTTTGTCTCTTTTTATAATTTTAGCAGAAACCTAAACAGCCACGAACGTCGCTGTGACGCTCAGCGCCGCCAGCAGGAGCTGAAACTAAGGCACAGATTGTAAACACTGACCTGATGAGGTGGGAATAACGTCCGGTCCACGCCGTCAGGTAATCCTGCTGCGAGTCAGTTCTGTGAAGCTCGGATCAACAAACGTCATTACGGATCACAGAAACGAGGCGCCAGCGTCTGATCCGCACTCTGAATGCGTCTCCTCTGCCGCCGTCGCTCTTATCCTTCCTCTTCACACCTTCTCTGCTCTCTGCAGCCGGCCCTCCCTTCTCCTCCTCTTCTTCTCGTCAGACCAGTTCAACCGGCTCCGTCCCTCCCGCCTGCGACACACCAACAGATATTTGGCCAGATAACGCGCATGTTTGAGCGCGACCAGGCTTCTGTCTAAAGGTTATTTTTAGCCGCACGCTTGCATAAAGCGATCTGATGCGAGACGCAGGGCCAGGTGGACATGACAGCTCACATGTAGGAATATCTTCCCCCGCCTGATGCGATGGATCCGAGTGATCTGAGCCGCTGCAGCCGAAGGAAAATTCCACCGGAGCTGCAGAAAGCGGCTGAGAGGAGCTCCGTCAACAGTATCTGCAGCTCATACCTGTCATACCTGTGCAGCCGGCCTGCAGGTCCAGCACCCAGACAGGGTCAGAACCAGCTGACAGACCCTTCTGCAGGCGCGCCGTCCCCGCGCCTCGCTTTCCCACTCACACGTAAAAAATTAACCCCACAGGTGGGCGTGTTTGGAGACAGAAAACCTGTCAGTGGAGATTTTTACAGAGGCGTGACGAAGCGTAACAGCTTCCTGCCGGGGCCCAGGGCACAAAACCAGCTTTTTTTTTTTAGAGTTAATCTGCCAAAGATCAGAGGAAAAACAGGTGATTATAAAACTTTATTACAACAGATAAAGGAGAGACTGATTCTTCAGCCTCACACAGAGCCGAGTTACAGAAGATCGATAAAGTCTCTGTTTTTATGAGAGGGACGCCGCGTGTTTGTCACCGAGCAGACAAACCCAGTCTCAACGCTTCCTCCTAACTGACCCGGCTGGTTTATGATTAAACCCGTCAGGAAGTGCGTGCCCCACTTTTTCCTTGACACTCTTTTCTCCATGATAACCTCTGCAGGGTTCTACGGCTGAGAAGACCCAGCGGGTCCCCCGGCGCCGCTCGGCCGGCCTCAGCCCAGCTCCTCCTTGGCTTTGCCCTGCTTCCGCGGCATCTTCTTGCTGCTGCTGTCCTCCAGCTCCTTGCTTTTGTAGTAGTGAGGGGCCACTTCCAGCAGCCAGCCGCTGTCGATCTCTATCACCTGTTCACAGAGAGAATCAGCGTGATCAGCCCAGACTGCTGGGGGAAAACAGGCAAAGCAAAGCAACAAAGTCTCAGACTGATTTAGCAGCTCAGGACCAGGAGGACCTGACGGCTTCACACTCAGAGCGTAAAAAAACATTAAAGGTATCATAACGCCACCATGAGCAGGGAAAGTTGAACTTTCTGTGACGGGTTTAAACTTAAAACTGATTTTGCAGTTTTGTTGCCAACTTCCTGTTTAGAGTGAAACAATTGCTTGGTGCTTGAAACCTTTTTTTTCTTCCACACAGTTTTTGCACCTAAAACAGGAACAACTCATCTCAGGCTCCTCTCCTGTGGAACCAACTCCCAGTTTTGGTCCGTGAGGCAGACACCCCGTCTACTTTTATGACTAATATTAAAACTTTCCTTTGCGACAAAGCTTCTAGTCAGAGTGGCTCATGTTACCCTGAGCTACCTCTATAGTTATGCTGCTATAGGCTTAGGCTGCTGGAGGACATCAGGGTCTATTTCTCTCTCTCTGCTGAGTTCTCCTACTGCTCTCCAATCTGCATTGTTTGTTGTTATTTCAGCTTTTAACGTTTTGGTCTCTGTCATTTTTCTCTTCATAGAAGGTACACCTGGTCTGGTGTTCTGTTAGCTGTGACATCATCAGGGGAGGCAGATCATCCTCTATTACCATCTAACATAGAAAGTACTCCTGGGTCAATGTGAGCTTCTGTGCTTTCTGTGTCTCTGCTCTGTCTTCTCTAAGCCCCAGTGGGTGGAGGCAGATGAGCGTTCACACTGAGCCTGGTTCTGGTTCTGCTGGAGGTTCTCCTCCCTGTTAAAGGGGAGTTTTCCTCTCCACTGTCGCTTCATGCATGCTCAGTATGAGGGATTGCTGCAAAGCCATCAACAATGCAGACGACTGTCCACTGTGGCTCTACGCTCTTTCAGGAGGAGTGAATGCTGCTTGGAGAGACTTGATGCAACCTGCTGGGTTTCCTTAGAGAGGAAACTTTCTCACCAACCTGGAGGATTGATGGAGTCTGACTTTGGGAAGAGCCTTGAGATTACGTGTTGTGAATTGAATCTCCATCTTATTTCAAGTGCAGTATACCTAATTATCTTACTCCAGGGGTCAGATACTCATTCTATTGGCAGATTATCTTATTTACCAGCTCAAATTAAGGGCAAATGCACTCATTTCAAGAACATTTTACTTTGTTCTGTTTTCAGTGTAGTGTCGGCCTCAGCATGCCCACAGCAAACATTTCCACATTAAAAGTCCTTTAGAATCAACTTTTTGCAGTAAATTAACTTCTCTATTTTTTTATTTGCCCTAAGAGTAATTAAAGTTTTGTTGAATTTAGAGTATTTTGACAAGATTTTGACACTTAAAATAATATAATTAGATATACTGCTCTTGAAATAAAATGATGGAGATGAGTTGTTCCTATTTTAAGTGCAGAAATCTTATTCCATTGGCAGATCATCTTATCTATCTGCTCAAATCAAGGACAGATACACTGAATTCAACATTTTAGTCACTTTTAGTTCCCTTCTTGCAGTGCAGGGAGCCTAAATAGTAACATGTTTTAATTAATGCTAACATATTGGCACCATTAATGGATATCTGTGGGAATCACTTGGTTGGAGCTAAAATCTGTCATCTTTGTGTGTTTTTCTTAGATTCAGGTAAATAAATGAGGAAAAATGTGCATCTTTGCAACAAGCTGCAGGCAACAAACGGCTCAAAGGTTCAACACACCATCATCTCTTGTGTTTGGGAGTGGTTTTATGCTTGAATGATTCAAAGGTCGGCGTTACAACGGGCTGCTGTGAATCTGGAGTCAAACAGCAGCCAAATGAGTTCAGAGAAGCTGGAGAACTGATGATGGAGACAATTTAAACAGACTTCAGGGAAGTCTGGCTGCCTGGAGGCAAATATAATAATAAAAAAAAAAGATTCCATTTACAGCTTTGTTTGCAGGTTTGATCCCAGCAGGACACTTCCTGTCTAATGTTTCCCCAGTGGAAAGACTTTAAGGCGTGCTGTTTACATTTCAAACATTATTCTGCATGTGAGAGCCGCCTGCAGCCGGGCGCAGGAACCAACAGCTCAGGTATCTGAGGCGGCGCACCTGTCTCATGAACTCCTTGGTGGTGAAGACGAGCTCGTGGTAGATGAGCCAGCGGGGCTGCTCCTCGAACAGCGAGCTGTTGGGGTGGACGTAGACCGTCTGCTGGTGCTTCACCGTCTTGTAGCCGCCTTTACTGAGCCGAGCCGTGTGGTAGAAGTAGCCGGCCGTCACCGCCTGCGAGGAAGAGCGGGTTCAGAGTCATCGCCGTGCAGAGCATAAATTAAATGGCCCCCCAAACTTAACCCGGTAAACTATATGCAGTGGAAAACGATATTTATTCAGAGGGAACTTCAGAGAGGAAATACAGTGACTTGCAGTGAACTTTTCCACATTTTGTCACATTACAAACACAGACAAATATATTTTGTTGGAATCTGAAGTGAAAGACCAACACAAAGTTCTTTACAGTTATAAAGTAGACAGAAAATTACACGTGTTATCTTTTAAACTAAATAAAAAACCCTAAAAGGGCATTGTGCAAAAGTATTCAGCTCGACAGGTCAATACTTTGTAGAAGCAGCTCTTGCTGCCAGTCTTCAGGGTTTGTCTCTACCAGCTTCTAGGGACTGAAAGTTCTGCAAATTCTGCTTTTGAAAACAGCTCAAGCTCAGTCAGATTAGATGGAGAGAGTTTGTGATCAGCAGTTTTCAGATCTTGTCACAGATTCTGGATTGTGTTTAGGTCTGGACTTTGACTAGGCCATTCTAACTCATATAATATGTTTTAAACCGTTCCATTGCAGCCCTGGCTTCATGTTCAGGGTGGTTGTCCTGCTGGAAGGTGAACCTCCGCCCTAGTCTCAGGTCTTCTGCAGACTCCAGCAGGTTTTCTTCCAGGATCACCCTGAATTTGGCTCCATCCATCGTCCCTGTCCCTGTTGAAGAGAAGCAGCCCCACAGCATGATGCTGCCACCACCATGTCTGACAGTGGGGACGGTGTGTTTTGCATTTTGGCCAGAAAGGTCAGTTTTGGTCTCATCTGACCAAAGCTCCTTCTTCCGTGTCTCCAACACGGCTGCAAACAGGAAAACTGCAAACGGGACTTCTTATGGTTTTCTTTCAGCAACGGCTTTCTTCTCGCCACTCTTCCATAAAGACCACATTTGTCCACGACTGTCAGTCGTCCTGTGAACAGATTCTCCCACCTGAGCTGTGGATCTCTGCAGTTCCTCCAGAGTCACCATGGGCCTCTTGGCTGCATCTCTGAGCAGTTCTGTCCTTGTTCTACCTGTAAGTTCAGGTGTACGGCCTTGTCTTGGTTTACAGCCGTTCCTCTTTCCATGTCCAGATGATTCAAAGGCGTTCAAAGCTTAGGAAATCTTTTTATAGCCTAAACCTGCTTTAAACCACAACTTTATCTCTGACCTGTCTGCTGTGTTCCTTGGTCTTTATGATGCTGTTTGCTCCAATATTCTGAGAACCTCTGAGGCGTCACAGAGCAGCTGTAGCTGTGCTGAGATCAGATCCCACTCAGGTGGACTCTGTTCAGTCATCAGCGATCATCAGGCAACTTCTGAAGGAAACCGGTTACACTCAAGAGAAAAGGGGCTCAATACTTTTGCACAGCGCATTTTTTCAGTTTTATTTGTAAAAAAATTTTAAATCATGTATAATTTTCTGTCTGTAAACGACTTTGTGTTGGTCTTCAACGTCAGATTCCGATAAAACATTTATGTTTGTGGCTGTAATGCGACTTATGTGGAAAGGTTTACTGGGTATGAATATTTCTGCAAGTCACTGTAACTGTGTTTGTTGTTTTATAGGAGGCTTTAAAAAGAAACAAAGCACATGTGAGTCAGCAGGCTAGAAACTGGTCCTTCCAGTTGAATTCCCCGTAAACGATCCAAACCATTTCCCTTCGGACACAGAGCGGCACTGAAAGAGCAAATATTTTATTTACCCACTGCACCACAAACAAATGCGTCTCGCTGGGTTTTTGCTGAGCAGCTCATTCAGGGAACAAGCAGCAGAAGTGGAAATATTCTGGACGGTCAGAGTCTGAAGTCCAGAAGGATCCTGGGAAAATAACTTCTCTGCTTCCTTGTGTGACTCAGCAGAACGGAGCCAGAAGATCAGAACCTGAGCTGAGATCGGGCTCAGTAAACATCCTGTTTGCTAAAATCCATCACTGGGTTTTACAGCCGTTATTTCCAAGTCACGGTGCTATGCAGAAATATGCAAATATGCAAAGCCGTAAAACAAACAGCAGCTTCTCTCTCACAGACTAGAGAGTGGTCTGTCCCTCCAGGGAAGGAGCAGATCACTCTGTCTCCCCTCACCCTCCTCAGCAACACCCTGCTGTGGATCCCTACATGGTTCCTAGGAACCGTCCTTTCTGGGGGCCTGAGCTGGTCCTCACACACGTGGACGCTGTTCTGAAGAAGGTCCAGCAGAGACTGGACGTCCTGCAGAACCTCCAGGTTCTGCAGACCCCACGGGGGTTCTGGGTTGTGGTCCGGTGTGCTGGAGCAACTCAGACACTTTCTATCTTTTATTGCAACGTTTTCAAACAAAAAGACAAAAAAAAAAATGAGGTACAACAGAAATTAATTCTGAGTTATTAACCAGACAGATGATGATTTATTTTCAAACTTTATATTATATAACTTTAATAACTTTTGAACTGTTTTCGTGGCTCTTAAGTGCTTTACACCTTATGATTTTAAGGCATAAAGTGTGGACACTCCTTTTTTAAGCTTTTATCTCCAGGTAGCGCTACAGAGACTTATTTGCTTAAACCAGTCCCCAAAGAGAGAGGAGCTTTGTTTGTATGCATAAAATTTCACGATCGGATTGAAATGTATTCAGATAAAAAAAAAAAAAAAGTAAAAATAATGTGTTTGCATCGTTTATATGGGCACACAATCAATTAATCAGATCATAATGTGGGTGTAAATGCACCTTTATGCAGAATAGAACCAGTTATCAGATTCCCCTAAAAAAACAACAACACAGAAGAAGAAGAACTTCCGTCTTTGCTGAACAACAAAAAATTGCTTGTTTGCCTTCTGGGCGCCCGGCATGGTCTTGCACAATGTTCCAATTACGGTTGAAATCTTACTGAATAAATGAATTTAAGATCTTTTAATATTTTGACTAGAACGGTTGTATCTGGAGCGCAGATAGTTTTACTTCCCGACATGTTTCCGTCACTCAAAGCAGAAATACGTCACGTTTACGTCGGGTCAGTTTGCCACATTCAGAATAACCTGAGCCTGACGCGTTAATCGGCATAAACCACCGTCTCATTCAGATTACAATTTTATTCCCATTGAGTTTAATCCGATCACAATATTCTGACTGGCTTGTTTACACAACGCTTTTTTATTCCGATTACTTTTGTCCATGTAAATGTAGCTAGTTTCTTCCCCCAGGCTGATTTGATTTTTATTTAACCTTTATTTCTACAGATATTCCTAATGAGACCTACAGAACCTAGAGAAAACGTCTCAGTCTGAGATGAGAACTACATCAGATCTCATAACCTCTCGTTGTTTTCTGAAACCAAACGTCTGTCAGCTGTGACCCGAGTCAAACTCCTCCGCCGTGGCTAAGAACGGCCAAACAAACGACTCATTTCTGTTATTTGTGAGAATCACATTCAGTCTGTCCTTCCTTTACTGCCGTCAATAATGCAGCAGAGGAATATTAAGTTTTTTCACCATTTACCAACCTAACCTGACACTCCATGGCAGCCTCAGCTGTCAGGACAGTAAAACACTATTAATGACAATAAAACATGTGCAGAAATGCTATAAACGGTGCTTGACAGATCAGTTTTACTGGACACAACTACTCAGTAAATCACATTAGTGAAACTAATGTGGTATTTTAACGGCTGTAAAAAAGCAATTATATGATAAATGCAAAGGGCTGAGGCCCGTACTGTTCTAGGGATTCCTTTTCTCTGAATGTTCTCAGAGGCGTGAGGAACATTTCACTTTTTCAAACAGAACACCCCCCCCCCAGTAATGAGCTCCTCTCCGGAACAAGCTGGAGCAGAAGCTGCCAGCGGTCAGACTCTGGAGGCGTCATTGTTCTGGATCTGCTGCTTGTGATGAACACACCCCTGCAGCGCCTCAGATAAGCGCAGGGTGTTGGGTTTCTCTGTGGCTTTGGAGCTGATAGACCGCCTCCCAAAAACAACTACAGCTCCTCTGTTTCTCCACCGCTTCTCCTGTTTACAGCCACAAAACGTTTCATGGAAGCACAAAGCATGACTACACCAATGAGATCTTTATATTAATAAAGAAAGATTCCTTTTTTGACCCAACGTGACTCACGTGTCACTGATTTTTTTTCTGCCACTTAGCTTCTTAAAGACGTGTTTTCCGAGTGTAAACGTACCCGACCCCTCCTGTCCCACATTGCTGCAGGCGGGAATATTTTTTCAGATAAGAGGATTATAAAGAAGGTTTAACGTAAAGTTTAACCAACTTAAACACAAACCCTGACCTGTATTCATTCTTGTCTGAAGTTTCCAGGCGCTCATTATGCACAGGAATGTCTTTGTTTTGGGCTTTAAATACGATTAAAGGTTCAAAAGTAAACATAAATTAACTAAAATCATTGAATATCGCTCTACCCAAAGAAGCTGACTTTGGAAAGAGCCTTGAGATGACGTGTGCTATGAATTGCTGCTATATAAATAAAATTGAATTGAATTTAAAGGAACCAAGAGTTTCTACCCAAAGAACACAGCACCACCCATGAAGCATGGTGGTGGTCGTATCATTATGTGGGTCTGTTTCACTGCCGGGTGTTACTGCATAAAATACATAAAACAAGATGGAAATTCTTTAACTTCACCATAAATCAACAGTTAAATGGTTGAAATTGGATGCAGGTGGATATTCTAACATGACGCCAACATTAGTGAAAGTGAAAGTGAAAATGAATGGACTGTGCTTAATAACCGGGTCTGTGCCAGAAACAAAGAACCTGACCAGATAAATCTGATGTTAGC
Source organism: Fundulus heteroclitus (assembly GCF_011125445.2). Classification (NCBI taxonomy): domain Eukaryota; kingdom Metazoa; phylum Chordata; class Actinopteri; order Cyprinodontiformes; family Fundulidae; genus Fundulus; species Fundulus heteroclitus. Next base: position 44,689,265 of record NC_046363.1, read on the forward strand.
TGATAAATACAGATTATGTGCAGCTGAATTGGATAAAGAGACACTAAGTGAATATTAGAGAGGGATCTGCATATAGTGGCGCATTATTATGAGCTAATAATTCATACTAGTGCAACTATTTCTTTTATTTACTCTTCATTTGTTTCTTGTTTTTAAATCCCACTGCAGAGATCTAATTCCACCATGCGATATGAACAGATCCTCAGTTTGTCCATCACATCTTTATTGAAGTTCTTTCCTTTTTCTTTAAATAGGTCTAATATCTCCTGTTTCTCAGAAGAGCTCCCAGAACCTCGATCTTCCTCAGAACCTGTTTGAAACATTAGTGGATGAAAAACACCAAGATCAGATCTGAAGAGTCTTTTCCCTGAAGAGTCCTTCCTGCCAATGAGCTGACTCTGCTGTTTCCTCTTTGACTAGAAGGTGTCGAGTCTTTCTGAAAGCGCACGGGAAACTTGAGTCTTCTTTTTTTTTTTATTCAACTCTTTTGTTTAGCCGATTTTATCTGATGCTGCTTTCAGACCAAACGGCTTTTAAGCATCAAAAAAGCGTCCAATGCCTCAATTTGGACGGTTGTGCACATAAAAGTCTGGTAAAGTGGCTCCTGTTGGGAGGAGCTACTTCTTTTCCTCTGCCGGACTCTTTGGAAAACCGCTGATCAAATCAAGAGAGCGGCTTGGCTTTGTTTACTGAATAATATAATATAATCTGCGCCGTGTCTGAATTCAGCAGATAATTTACAGGCGTTTTGAGTCTGGTGAGTTTCACCACCTTCTATAGGAGCTGTGCGCGAGCTGGCGTCTGTCCACCTGTCTCAGGTTAGTGGCCATCTAGATGTTAACATTTTTCAGTGAAGTCACAAAGCGGAGTCCCTCTGATTGGTTGACGCCCGGCGGCAAAAGTTCAAATTTTCTAACTGTTGTGTCGGCCGCTCTATAGGCGCTAAACGTGTCAAGCCAGATTTGCAGCACTAAACAGGTTAAAAGTTTAAAAATGTGAAGTTTGGGGCCTTTGGAAGCCCCATGAGGCGCGTCCACCGTAGACTTTGCATGTAAACCCGATGCTGTTGATGCTTTAAAAGGCGTTTGGCATAAAGGAGACGGCGGTTTCCTCTGACCACCTTATTGGTGCCGTCACACACAGACAAACCCTCCAGATGGAAAATCCATTCAGTCTGGTAACAGATCGATCTGTGAATGTGAGACTTGGTGTGGCACAAAAATAGGACGGATATGTTGAGGAGAACCGGTTTGCTGCACAGAATTTCCCAGACTTCCTGTTGAAGCAGGAAGTCGTTTTAAAACCTGATCTAAGCCGGCTGGACTGACCTTGCGAATGGGCATGTTGTCTCCGTTGCAGCTGACCACCTCCACCTCGATGCGCTCCATCAGACCCTCCAGCTGATCCCGGACGTCCCGGGCTCTCCTCATGGAGCGGAACTGGATGAAGTTCTCGTAGCACCACTGCGTGGAGAAACCGCTCTCCACCCACTGAGGAAGAAGCACATCACGACTGCAGTTAGGAACAAAGACGGCTGAGAGAAGCCCCGCAGCAAGCAGATAGAAATCTGCCTTTTATCTGAAGCGTACGTCTTCTACAAGTCCACGTTTTCATGTTTCAGACGCCTAGAGTCTCTTCAACCGAACAATAAAGATGTTAAAAAGACAGCAGCAGACAAGTTGGGCAGACAGATGGAAGAACCACTCTAACTTTAATAAAACCAGGAGATTTCACCACGGTCCAGTACTAGGAAAACATGATTAAATACTCATTAGTCTTCTGCATGAAGTCTGATTTCTCCTCATCGAACCAGATGGAAACTGCAAAAAGGGAACTAAAAATAAGTCAAATTTTCTTGAAATGAGTGTATCCGTCCTTTATTTGAGCAGGTAAATAAGATTGTCTGCCAAAGGAATGAGTATTTTGGCGCCTAAACTAAGATTAGTAGACATACTGCACTTGAAATAAGATGATGGAGATGAGTTGATCCTATTTTAAGTGCAAAAAGCTTGTTCCACATTTACCTGCTCAAATCAAGGACAAATACACTCATTTCATGAAAATTTTACTTATTTTTAGTTCCCTTTTTGCAGTGCAGTCCCTCCAGGGAGTTCTGTGTCTTCCCCGGCGTCTCCTCCCAGAGGGACGTGCCTGGAAAACCCAAAGGACGGCGACCAGGAGGCATCAAGATCAGACCAGAAGAGGTGGACAGAACCACGTCATCAGGAGGAGTCTTTAAATCTCCTTTAGAGAGACGGCTAAAAACCCACCAGACTGGTCAACATTACCTCACGTTGTAATAGAATTTATTCATTTATTGTAACGGTTTTTGTGGAATTACTGTTTAATGTTGGTGTTTTAAAGGGGACATTTCATTCAAAATCCACTTTTTCAGCCCTTAAATCCATTTTTGTTGTGTACTTGGAGCCTCTTGGACTACAGTTGAATGTAGTCTCTCCAGGAGCTGCATAGATATCATGATATTCGGTTTAAGTCATATTTTTCAAGCTTTTCGGTTTTCTCCATTACATTTTTTAATCAAAGTTTTTGCCACAGAACTGCTAAAGAAGGTCAAGGATCCGGCATTTTTATTCCTCTGAGCGGTTTTGTTGTCCAAGCTGAAGGACGGCAACGTGATTGTTTGGTGTCATTAACCCACACAGTTCATGACGCCGTCCCCCAGCAGACTACAAAAATGGCCGATGGGGTGGAGTGGAACGCTCTGCAGGCTGCAGCTCCTTTGCATTTAAAGAGACGGAACCAGAACAGGTTGTTCTCACAAAGACTGTTTGAGCAACAATAACGAAGAATTTAGACCAAAGCGTTGCAGTTACGCTTTATACAGACCACAGCTACATGATTTAAAAGTGAATAAGCAGGATAAGTCTCCTTTAAATAAAGTAAACCCTTTGAAAACATTATTTCTTACTTTTCAGCTAACATTAGGTCTTAAAAGAGGTTTTAGATTTATTATGTGCTGCTTACAGTATCTTTTATATATTGTTTTATGAAGGTGACTTTGTTCCACCTGTGCAGGAACAACAGAGGTAAGGTACTCTTTGGCCAATTTACTTTATTTGCTCATTAATACGCTCGACCCATCAGCACCGGGCCCTGCCTCCAATCAGCGCTCCCAGAGGATGTCCGCCAAGTCTGCCCGGCAACACTCGGCCTGGTCCTGCTTCTCCAACCGGAGGTGAATCAGTTCTGCTGCTGCATGTCGGATGAATAAATGCAGCTCCAGGACCTTCTCACCTGTGTGTAGACGTTGAGCAGCACCATGTGGTCTCCGCCCGGCACCACGAAGTTCATCCTGGCGTTGTCGGCGTGCACCACTTTGTCTTTGGGCCGGTAGAAAATGGAGTTGTTCACCGAGAGCATGGCTGCGATGGTCAACACTTCCTCTGAACACTTGTACCTGGAAATGCACAAATATAACAGCGTTAGAAGGAGGCACCGACGGGCCTGAGCTCCTTTCATCAGCACCAGAGAGGCCGAGCTCAGAAAGTAAGCGTCTGTGTCTGCTGTGAGGCAAAAGCTTGGGACACTCACTGTTCAGAGGCCAGGATCATTTTGCTCAGCATCGGATCCACCGGTAACTCGGCCATCCTTCGCCCCAGCTGGACCCAAACAAAAAACAATCAGCTTCAGCGTAGATAAACCAGTCTGGAGATCAGTCATTAACACAACCTGCCCGGTTAGTAAACAGTGAATCATCGCTTGGTTAGAGGAGAGCAGAGGATCATCAGCACAGCAACGTTACACCCGACCTGTTCTCAGACGATCCAGTAGGACGGGTCGGCTTTTATGCTGGTCTTAAATAACTGATTTATTTTGTTTATCCTTCCTTTTATTTCCATTTTCTCTTTCATCTGATGTGGAACACATTGATAACTGATCCCCCAGTTGCTTATTAAATAAAGGAAACGTTGATTTCATCAAGTTCCTGCACTTTATTGAGACCCAGAGCAGAGACAAAGTAATCACACCCTGGTATCCTCTGGATCTGAGCCTTCCTCCTCCTCTTCCTCCTCCTCACACCCTGCTATTATCAGCTGCATTGGCAGACGTACCAGTAACAGCTCGTAAAGCAAACATTTACAGTCCTGCAGAGAAAACACGCAGGCGTTGACCTTGAGTAACCGGGGCAGAACGGAGCTGCTTACATGTTTTTAAAGGAGATGGTTTTAGTTTTAGAACCCTAAGCTGTAATGTTTTCCATTCATTGCTTACAATGATAATGTATTGTCTATGTAATCAATTCTCAGCAGTAATAATCATGGTATGGGCCTTTAACGGGCTCGTGTGCTGGAACACTTCATAATCAGCATGGATGCTTCACAAATCACTTTCATCACACTAGATCATAGTTTTAGCATTTTTCTACAATTCTGGATGCAACTGATTAAATACAATTAGACTCTTATGCACACATTAATTTAGTTTACCTTACACTAGGTAATCTAAGCCTATATGCCATTATAATCAAGTTGTTCTACTCTCATTACCCACCCACAAAAGGTAAACAGCGCTTATGGATAATCCAAAGTTATTAATCTCTTAGTCACAGCAGAGGACACTGAATTGGGAACAACACCAAAAATTTTTTTTAGTAAAAACATTGCAGGCTCCAGGGAGACAAACTGAGCCAGAAGACCCTGTTTTGAATCTAAAAGTTACCGTTACCCTCTAATTGTGAAGGATCTTTAGAGCCAATCAGATCCCTTGTTTGTCCCACATCAAAGCAACAGATTGCCTAAAATATTGATCTTAATGTGACTCTGAAATAAACTGTTGTCATTCTTCATCATAGTAATAATTCAGTTATCTAAATAATTCAGGAGGCATGGATTTAACCGTTGCTGCCTGTTTACATTCGTCATTACTGCATAGATGAGGCGTTTATGTCGGTCCATCCCTTCCTAGACAGGCTGGCTGTTTAGAGGATTAATTAAGACCTGACCTTTGACCTCTGTTTTGCCTCCCGATGAGAAAAATCAGCGTTAAGATGCAGAGGAAGAGAGTCGGGAAGCAGATTCATGACGTAGAGCCAAGCATGCCTGAGGCCACCGCCATGCGGGTTTAGCTCGGCTCCTACGCAGGCGATGCGCGACGTTTCAGTGCAGCTGCAGCGTGCATCACGCCCCGCTGCACCGCCACCATCAGTAAACACGGCAACACGCTCAGCCTGGAACAGTTGCTCTATTCATGATCAGGCTGAGCGCATCTAGGTGGGCGGAGGGTGGATGTGGTTCTGAGCGCCTTACCGTCCTTCATCAAGGTGCGCTGCGGTTTTAAAACGTTACAGATTCAAAAAGGGCCGAAACATTTCCTTACAGCGTTCCCAGCTTTGCCCTCATTGCTGCACACTGCCAGTCAGCTGGCTCCAGAAAGCAAAGCTAAGCTCCTGATTCCTTCAAGCTGTAACAAAAAAACCAGAAAGGCGCACAGAGCGAACCTTTGTGAGCTCTCCTAGATGGTTCAGAGCTCCCAAAGCGTAGAGCTGCTCCAAGGCCAGAACCAGCGTCTCATGGGGAGGCGGGTCCATGAAGTCAAAGTGGATGAGATCATTGATTCCTGCAGGGAAGAAGAAGAAGAGTCAGCTGGAAGATCATCATCATCATCAGCAGCAGCATCATCATCATCAGCAGCAGCAGCATCATCATCATCATCGTCACCTAAACTCTTCAGCAGCAGGACCACGTTTCCCAGGTTGGTCCTCTGGATCTCGGGCACCGTCGTCTCCTCCATCTCGTGTTTGAAGGCCCAGGCCGTGTAGAGGCGGAAACATTTCCCAGCAGCCACTCTGCCTGCTCGTCCTGCTCTCTGATTGGCCGACGCCTGACAGCAGGAGACGCATAATGAGCAAAGATGGACTAATAAAAAACACTAAACATGCAGCAGAATCAACAACGATATCACGGTTTTTACACAGTGACTTTCTGAAAGCGCTGCCGTCACTTTCCCTTCTCATATCTCAGGGTAAAGAGGATTTTTGAGGTCCAGCTTCCTATTTTAGTCCAGAAGACGACGGTTATGACGGCCGAACACTTCAGTGTCATCAGACAACAGGACACGTCTCCAGGAACGAAGGTCTTTCTGTTGGTTCTTCTCCCTTTCAGCCCATGTTGGACTCGTTTCACTTTGGATAATAAAGTTCTGAGGTCCAGTCGCACAGTTTCACACCTAAACCCGCTCATCTCTGGGGCACAGAACCCGTCTCCTTCCTGGACCGTATGCTAACTGGACGTTCCCGCAGCAGAACATGATGCCTTCAAGGATCTGGAAACTAAACTGCAAAACGGCAACTAAAAGTAAGCAGAATTTTCTTGAAATTAGTGTATTTTCCTTGATTTGAGCAGCTAAATAAGACTATTTGCGAATGGAATAAGATTTTTGCACTTAAAATAGGAACAATTCATCTCCATCGTCTCCAACTTGTCTTGGCATATTCAATCGTCAGGCTCCTTGGAGGTTTTTAAATCCTCTCTAAAAACACATTTCTTTTCCCTGGCTTTTAATCAAGTCTAGGTGGACATTTGACAAATTATAATTATATTTTATTTTAACATTTTATTTAAATTGAAACATTTATCCTATTATATTTTATCTGCTTTCAAATTTTCTTTTTGCATTGTGTTTATGTATTTTAGCATTCAGTTTTTATCTTTTATCTGTACAGCACTTTGGTCAACCCCGCTTGTTTTAAATGTGCTTTATAAATAAAGTTTGAGTTGAGTTGAGTCCATCGTCTTATTTCAAGTGCAGGATGTCTAATTATCTTACTTTAGGGGTAAAAATACTCATTCCATTGGCAAAATTTTTTATTTACCTGCTCGAATCAAGGGCAAATACATTCACTTCAAGAAAAAATTACTTATTTTTAGTTTTCTTTTTGCAGAGAGAAATCTTTTGTTTTTTAGCAAATAAAAATCCAAACAGCCACAAAATGGGAACATTTTAGTCTGATTTAACGTCAGAAGGGGAGAAAAAGAGACAGAACTCTATAAATGTAAAGGTTTATAATGAAATCAGCCGAGGCGTTAAGGAGGATGGGTCAGAGGAGACTCTGGTTCTGGTTCTGCTGCTCAGCAGCTTCCTCTTTCCTCTAGAAATCAGTTCAACCATCATTAACAACGGAGCAGAATGAGCTTATTTGTATTTGAGGCAGCAGCAGCTACACTTCATCCAATAAATGTCCGTAATTTGATTTTGAAGCAACTCCAGGAAAGTCTTTAAACAAGCAATTTCCACAAGAGCAGCTTGGAAATAAAGATAAAACGATTAAATTTACAGCTGATCGTATAAAACCTGGTGAAAGGTTAAGGAGAGTGAGTAAGAGCGTACGCGTGAGCAGGGCGTGACGATGAGCGACTCCATGCCGGTGCGCGCGTTGTAGCTCTTCTGCTTGCAGAAGCCGGGGTCGATGACGTAGATGATGCCGTCTATGGTCAGCGAGGTTTCTGCGATGTTGGTGGCCACCACCACCTAGGAGGGACGGCGGAGACGTCACAGTCCGACCCACAGTCTGACCCACAGCCTGGGCTCAGGGAAACCGCGTGCAGACGACCAGCAGTGGGACTCACCTTCCGGGCTCCAGGAGGAGTCGGGCTGAAGATCTTGGCCTGCATGTCGGACGGCAGGTTGGCGTAGATGGGGAGGACCACCAGCTCGGCGATCTTGGACCCGAGACGCCGGCATCTCTCCTGCAGCATCTCGCAGCACGCTTCGATCTCCTCCTGCAAAACACAGAGTCCGTTAGTCGCACCGATCCTCTCGATGCCGCCTCACCGATGCCGGGTCGCCCGGGGTCTTGAATCGAAGACGATCCGAGCCGTAATCGAGACACCGTGTCGGGATTTTTACACGTCACAGACCCATTTAGCTTTCAGTCAGATTAAGAATGAAAACAGGACCAGATTCATCATGAACCTTTGTAAACTTGAGATCGGTTTCCTAACCCGGATCAGACGTGTTTACTGATAAACAATAAAGACAACACCGAGAATAAAACACAATAAAGGACCGGACCCAAAACACAAGACAAAAGCTGTTATGTAAAAAGAAAGCGGGTCACGTTTTCCCACTGTAAACACTTCTGGCAGCTCAGATTCCCATTAGTCCAGTTTCCACTGTTTACGGTCTTAAACGGCACAGAACAGCGCCACCTACTGCGTAAAGCTGCTAACTGCTAACTAACTCAGAGGCTCTCGAATCAAATCCATTTACTTGGTTTTGCAACAAAAACTTTGACTTATCTTGATCGTCAGTCAGATTTGCAATAATTCCAGATGTGGACGGGATTTTGTTGCAATGTTTCAGGAAAGGAAGAGAAAAAAAACCCCACATCAGCCTCATTTTGTCTATAGAATTAGCAGAATCGCAACACAACTATAAGAAAGTAGAGTATATTGGGTTAAAAAAAGATTAATAGTGTCAAATATATTAGGAATTGTAAACGTTGTATATTGTATACTATGAAATAACTGAAGATTGTCTATATTTCACATTAGGGCTGCACAATTTTGCCAAAGAACTAAATTACGACATATTATAACAATAATTGCGATTTAATTTGGACTTTTTTCTGCATTAACCACAAGCAACAAAAATGGCCTGTAGCTAAAGATGTTTGTAAACTATTAAAAACCAGAAATGTATCTGTTTTTATTAATCCGAATATTATTATTCAAGAGAATAACTTTTAATTGAGTTGGACATCAATCCTTGTTGAACATAAAGAGCTACCAACAAACAAGTCTATGTATTAAACAGTCTGACCGCTACTTAGTGCTATGTAGAGATTCCTGAAGGTTTCTGATTAAAAAGTACAATTATATAAACTATAAAACAAATAATAAAATTAAATCATCTCACTGCTGCAGCTCTCTTCCCATTTTACCGACACCTAAAGGTGATCCATTAATTGTTATGTAGCTAAAAACTGCAGACCTCTGCAATTTGGAAATTGTTTTTTTTAAAGATTGTGATTATATTGCAAATGTGATTAATTGTTCAGCCCTAACTGATATTGAAAGAAAAATCGATAATAGATTGTATTTGATAAAAGGTCACTGGTTCTTCTAAATGTTTTTCAAATAAAAATCACGCATGCGTTTGTGTTCGGCCTCTTTACTCTGACACGTCTGAATAAAATCACTTCATTAGTGAATATTGTCCAGCTGAGTTTAATGTCCTCTCAGGGCAACTGAGGATCAGGAGCATTTTAAAAGTCTAACGTTAAACACCATATTTCTACAACAGTACCTGTCCGGTGAGGAAGACCAGGATGTCCCCGGGAGGCTGGGTGACGTGAATCTGCAGCACTGAAACCACGCAGGCATCCAGGTAATCGGCCTCCGGAGCCTTCGCAGCAAAACAGGAAAACACGAATGTCAGGTTTTAAGCTCAGGAGTTGGTTTCTACAGCAATATTCATGCAGTTCAATAATTCAAAGCGCTTTATACAGAAGTAAAGGGGCAAAATGTGAAGAAAACATCATTAAAGACCAGCAGTACAATAAGGGCAACAGTAAAAACTTCCCATTTCATAAAAAACAAATCGCTAAGACATGTGGTGGCAGAGTAATTGTGTCGTCAGCATTGATTTAATGTTATAATCGTCCCTAATCTGAGCTAAAGAGAGAATTTATGAACTGAAAGGGTCTTAAAAATTGAGCCTTGAGGAACACCACGTGTGATTTTTACTCACTTAGATCAAAAACTCCCAAGTGACACAAAGCTGAGGTGAGTTTATTTCAAACATCGCTGGAAAATAAGATTTAAAGAAACGAGAACAATATAATACTAGGGCCGGGCGATGTTGAATACACCAAATTCGATTAATGGATTTTAAAAGAAATTATGTTAAAATACTTTTATGTCAAATATTTCTCCTGGGAGTTCACATAAAATCCAAGCTGTGAAACATGCTGCTAAACCAAGATGGCCGCCCTGCCGTTGTAAACAATGAAAATATAACTAAATGTTTGCTGCTGGTGGTTTTACACAATGAGCTAAAAACAGGCTTCACTTCACTGTTGGAACTTCAGACTGGCTTAAAAAAATAAGTAAATGAGTTAATTAAAATCTCCTCTTTACAATATTTTGACAATATATTTTCCTAAAGATTAATTCAGCATTGCTGCTGTTCTCTTCACGGAAGCCCAATAAGAGCATTTGAGAAAATAAAATCCTGATTACGTCTTAAACCAAAATTCATATTCAAATTAATCAATGTAATAGATTTATTGCCCCGCCCTAGGACCAGTAAAGAAAAACAAGCAAATATTTTTTAAATTAAATAAATAAAATAAAATATAAAAAAATAAATAGCAGCTCAATAATGTGTTTGAAATGTAGAAGAAAGAAGTACAAATTTATTAAATCCTCTGTAGCCATTAGGCTTTGGACCCAATCTATCAACTTTATCATAATCATTATTTATTATTACTACTTTATCTAACCAGGAAAAGATTCCAAATCTCATTTATGAGATAAACAGCACTAAAAAAACAAAAAACTTTATATATGAATTATTTCTGTGGTGGAAAAACCTGACTGGAAGAATCTAAAGAGATTGTTTTTGTCAGAAAGGAGTTCATTTGTGGAAAATCTGCCTTTTCAATGATTTTGGCCCAAAACATGTTCGGTTATTTATTAAATCTGTAATTACAACCAGATTAGACTCCTTTGTTTGATCCCTGCAGCTTTTGGGTTCTGTGAGTGCTGGAGCTGACAGCTTCAGACCTTTTTAATAACCTGTGGGAAACATTTAAAGGCGGTGGGTTGTGAATTTTCTTTTCAAGTATTAAATAATAATTTAGATGCACTAATGATTCTGAAAACACAGAGTTAGCAGAAGTGGAGCTTCGGCCGAGCCGGTCAAAAGGGTGAAATGTAGAAAAGTTTAATAACTTTATAAATGTCCGTTTTCCACGAAGCAGGAAGAAACAAAGCTCCATAAAAAGTTTCCAGAGAAAACGTCAATTTAACAGAATAAACAGGTCTCTTCATGCTTTGTTTTTTTCACACCTTGATTATTGCTCGGTGGTTTGGTCAAATACTTCATCAATTAATATAAAAAAAAAAACTACCAGTAATTCAGAATAAAGCTGCAGGTGTCGCTTTCTCGTATGGGTTTAGATCAAATGTTGACAAAATGCAGGACAGCCTTTTGTGTTTAAAAGTTAAAAATAGATTGTTGCGTTCACTAATAATATTTTTATATAATGTTAAAACAAATAAAACATCTTTAACCTTATATTCAAAACTATCCTTCAGTATTGATACACATCATTATCCAACAAAACATTTTATTTTACCTGGAGTTAAAACCAAAACGTTCAGTTAGGTACAGGACAATGTGTGAATGTAATTCACTCCCAAATAATATTAAACAACAAAACACTGCATGGTTTCAAAACTTCACTTAAGAAACATTACCTTCAAAGAAATTTAGATAATTAATGCAATTAAGGAAATACTGTTGTACAGTTCTTGTTAGCTTATTCTTTGATATAAAGCTATTTGGATTAGCGACATTTTATTTTATTTATTATTATTATTTTAGTGATCAATGGCATTAATTGTAAAATATGTCTTTAATGTTGTGTTAAATGTCCTGTGCATATAGAGTGTAACATGATGTGATAAATTGTTTCGTCACATGGAAGTTTGGAGGACCGCAGGCTAATGGAGGTCCAAATAAAACTTACTTTAGTGTAGAAAATATCGACGGGGAACCTCCTGCCGGGAATCCTGAAAACAGGAGCGTCATCGAAGAAGCAGGAGAAGCGCTCCGTGTCCAGCGTGGCGCTCGCCACCAGAACCTTCAGGTCGGGTCGGAAGCGAGCGATGTCCTTGATGAGCCCGAAGAGGATGTCGGTGTGGAGCGTTCGCTCGTGGGCTTCATCGATGATGACCACGCTGCAGAGAGACGGAAACGGAGCGCTTCAGGACCCGGAGAACACAGAGAACCGGGCCTTCTGGGAAACCCGGTGGAAAACTCACGCTACCGCCTCGCCAACATAAAAAAAAAAAAAAAAAAAAAAATAAAGAAAAAAATAAAACGAACTCGATATCCTTGCATGTTTATTTAACGTTAACACGCGGTTTTTTGTTGCTGCTTTTGCGCGTGCATATAGTGAATGGCAGGGAAAAAAACACAAAGATATGCCCCCCCCCCCGCTCCCCCCCTTAGTGTGCGCAAAACTTGTCGTCGCCCCCCCTCCCCCCCAACTCACCGCCTCGCCTAAGCAAATTCCTGCGGAAACACTGAAACGCCTCTTGGTTCAGTTTTTATCCATATTAAAGTTAGAGTTCAACACCAATGGGGCTACAAACTTGTGTGTTATTTCCGTGCATGTGAAGTTATACGTGTGTGTTGCGTGCACGAGCACGCACGTGCGTGCGCGTCCCCATGTGGGCCGCTGGTTGGTGAAAATGCCAGGCCCATTTTTTTAATCCCAGTCCGTCACTGTTGATAGCTCAGGATTATATGTGTGTGTGTGTGTGATTAAGAAAATCAATAAAACTTGTGACTTCATAAAAATGTAAAATTGGTATTACTTTATATGTAAATGCTTAATACCATGTCTATGTTTCTTTAAGAGGCAAAAAAAAAAAATATTTCGGCATGAAATATTAATTTGTTTACACATTGTGTGAACATCAGGGTGTTATGATTAGTGATTTAGCCGTTATAGGTCAGAGTTTATCATTTTATGGCTCCATGATGTTTTCATTCTAATTCTATAAAGTGCTTGAAAAACAAAAAATAAAAATATTATTTGTACAAGCACGTTTTTTTTATTAGTATTTTATTTTCACTGCAAAATTGCATATTAAAATGCCCGAATAGGCTTTTACACTTTCAGAAATAAAAAGATAAAATATGCGATTAATCTTGAGTTAACTATTCGATTAAAATGAAACTTTTTAAGCGTTTGGGGATGAGTCCTCAGCGTACCTGTAGCTGGCCAGGTCGGGTTCTGTCAGAAACTCCCTCAGCAGCATGCCGTCCGTCATGTACTTCACCACGGTCCGCTCAGAGGTGCAGTCCTCAAAGCGAATGCTGTAGCCCACCTGGACAGGAAGTAAAGCGTGACCCCACGGCACCGCCACGTCTTCACAAACACCGGGTTTTTAATACGAAGGGACCGCCCTCACCTCGTTACCGAGCTTCACGCTCATCTCCTCGGCCACTCGAGCCGCCACAGACATGGCCGCCACCCTGCGAGGCTGCGTGCAGCCGATCTTCATCCCTCCATTAGTGTAGCCCTGAAAGACGCAACCCGTCAGTTCAGACTCCCACCTGGTAACGCAGGTTCTGGAAAATTCTTCTGTAGCTCTTGGTATGAAGAGAAGAAAACTTAAAAAGTGTTATTTCTAACTCATGGTTTTCCCCAAGAAATTACCGTATTTTTCGGACCATAAGACGCACTAAATATTCCTCCCTAGCATGTAATATCTCTCCTCCACGTCCACAGCTCTCTATCCGTCTATCAGGAGGACAGAGTAGCTGGACTACACTGCCCTGTTTCTAACATAAGGGCAAAATAAACTTTATATTGAATTAACTTTCTAGGTTTATTGTTGCTAGCACGTACACTAGGCTGCCTTACATTAATTCACTTCTAGTTCAGACATTACAGTCAGGCAGTCTGGTAGACAGCTCAGGGGTCCTCAGGTAGTGACACAGTGTACCGTAATCACTGAGCTATATAATATACTGGAGTGCTGATTTTGCCGAAAAACTGAAGTCACTGGCCGCCATCTTGCTACTCCCTACTCTCACAGAATCCCACAGGATTTGGTTGCAACAACAAGCAGTTTTCTGGCTGAGTGAAAACATTTCACAGGTAATTCTACAGTCAGTGGATGTACTAACTCTATCAACTACTAGGAAATTAGGTGCTGAAATATTTTACACCTTATTCATATTAAATATATATATATATATATATATATATATATATATATATATATATGTATATATAAGCATGTGTATATGTATATATATGTATACACATACGTAAATATGTTTTTGTATATTGTTATTTATATATTTATAAATGTTAAACATATATATTTAAATGAATAAAATGCAAAATATTTCAGCACATGACTTTCTCAGTACTTGATAGTTTTAGAACATAACATAAAAGTATATGGCATTTGACATTTTAAAAGTTTTAAGCCCCCCCGATCATGAGAAAATCCTTGTTATTCGATGCTGTAGCGCACATATTCCTTAGTTACTGGAGGGAAATAGGGAGTACCAATATGGCGGCTGGTGGCTTCAAAGCGACTCGTTCTAACAGAGGGTGATTAGCACTCCAGTGTATAATTTAGCTCAGTGACCGTAATGCTCAGAATATCCATTGAGCGGAGCGGCTTTGTTGCATCTAACAGATTTTTGAGCACATTGTACCACATAAAATCACTCAGTAAGCACAACAGTGGTCATAGATAATTTGCACAATCAATTATATAAGGCATATTATCAATTTTTGAGAAAATTTAAGGATTTAGGCGCGATATATAGTCCAAAAAATACGGTGATGTTAATATTGAAAAGCGAAATAACATCCCAGGACTGAAGAAAAGTGTCATAATGTTGACAGAATTTGAACCGGGACAATTTATCACATATATTTACTTATAACATCATGTTACTGATCCAAAGTCCGACCATGACGGTTCAAAGCAGTTCAGGGATTTCAATCGTGTCCTTTACCGTTTATTTTTAATCTGAAATGTGGTGACGGCCGGTACTCACGTCTTCCAGCAGGTACTGGGGGATCTGCGTGGTTTTTCCTGAGCCCGTCTCCCCCTCGATGACCAGGATCTGGTGCTCCTTGATGGCGGCCAGCAGGTCTTCTCTGTAGGGGAAGATGGGGAGGCTGCGGCGGACCTCCTGCATGGAGCGCTTCTTCAGCTCGGCCTGAGACAGCGCCGGCTCCTCCTCCTCCTGAACACAACAGAACGGCCCGTTACCACCTGAGCCTTCTGGGTCAGAGCCTTCTGGGTCAGAGCCTTCCGGGTCAGAGCCGTCCAGCAGCAGCAGAGAGGGGATGGTTCTGGTGTTGAACCGTCGTGTTTGCATTTCAGTTTGGGCTTTTAGCAAATTACGCGTTTTGGAGACGGTTGAAATTACGGTGAAGTGGTGAACTGCAGCCGAACTGCATCATAATTCCGCTAAGACGTTCAACTATGTCAGACTTTAATCATAGATCAGCTTCATTATAAGCATTAAAAATCTCTGAGTTATTCATGTTTGTGCTGGTGACATTTCAAATAATAATAAAAAACAGTGTTGCCTCTTCCATTCTACAAGGGGGGGCGCCCCAAGAAGGTCACAGCAGTTTTTAATTAGAAGTCTGTAGGTGTTGACGGTTAATTTTATTAAAATTAGCCCTTCTAAATAGGGCCAGATTACATCCTAATCTGTTCCTGGAAACAAAACTCTACCTTCCTGATACCATCACTTAAATAAGACGGCTGCTTTGTTCTTGGAAAACACATTTTTGTTGCCAGATAAATGGATCAGAAGCAGATCCCAGATGTAATAAAATTAACCTTAATTAGGTCACGCTGAAAAATATTCTGAACTCTGGCAGATTTTAAAGAGATTTTCATTCATTCAAGAAGTAACAAGGAAGATAGGCAGGTAGCTTCAGAATATAATATAATATAATATAATATAATATAATATAATATAATATAATATAATATAATATAATGTTATATAATAGTTAAACGTTTTGACATGACTTGCAATAAATACTGTACTTTTTATTCTGGTTTCTTTTAGCTTTACCTGGAAAGGATTTAACTTTATTGATGTCCCATATTTAGCTTAGATATTTGACAAAGTAAAGTTCATATTTCTATATTTTAATTTAAATGCTGAGGTATAGACCCTGACCGGCCCGGCTTGACTGGACTAGCGATGTGCTGCTGCGCCCTCCGGTGGACGATCTCTAGAACAGCACATCCAGCTTTGTGCAACGTCTCCTTTAATCAGCAGAGGAGTGTCTCCTAAACTGGAAAACACCTTCCTCTCCTGGAGTTTAGGCCCAAACTTCTGGTTCTGCTGTCAACAATAAAAGTTAAACATTCACCAACGACCAGTTTTGGGACTTTCTTTTTATTCCTCCGTGCACGGGTTCCTACTGATGGCGATTGTTCCTCAGAGGAACCGGCCTGAAAGCCGAGGCTCCTCACCTTCTCCGCGCGGGTTCCCTTCATGGTGATAGCCGTGCTGACGAAGTCGATCATCTCCTCCTCCTCCAGGACCAGCTGGTACCTCTCCTGCTCCTGCTTCAGACCCAGCTCTCGCTCCTTCTTGGCTCCGAAGCTGAGGGAGGCCGTCTTCAGCCTCTCCTCCTCCCAGCGGCCCTGCTCTCCTCCCAGCTCCATGGGGGTTTCCTCCAGCTCCAGCTCCCTCTGGGGCACCTCCTGGCAGAGGGGAGAAGGTTGGTTAGCCGCGCGGTTTTGTTCCTGCAGCCCGTGTCAGATAAACGCTCTGCTCTCACCTTGCTCCTCTTCTCTTCCGGCATGTAGTATCTGTTCTTCCTCTCTTCCTGCTCCTTGGCTCCGGCCTTCTTGTAGTCCTTAGCCAGGTCCCGGAGGGTGCGCTTGTATTCCAGTTCCTTCCTCTCCCTCTCCGTCAGCTCCTCCTTGGAGAAGAGATACTCGTCGTCTATGATCTCTGCCTCCAGGTCCTCCAGCTTCTCGGCCTCTCTTTTCTTTAAATAGTCCCAGCGAGAACGCTTCCGCAGCTCCGGCAACTAAACGCAGAGAGAGAGAGAAACTTCAGAGCTCGACTAAAATCAAGGGGAAAAAACAAAAAGCTGAAGGTGTGACTGAACCGACCATGTTCTTCTGATCATCTTCAGCCATTTTTAGCCGTTTCTGAGCTTCTTCGTAAGCCTAAAGAGAGAATGAAGAGATGCTAAAGTTTTTTTATTATTATTATTTATTTATGAATTAGGACAATGCACATTCATCAACATGTCAGCTTAAAGCATCAATGTAAATATGACACAATTAGCACAACGGCTAATTTACATCCGCTTTCCTAAGGCAGGTAAGAACATTAAACACTACGGGAGAGAACAGAGTGGACACAAACAGATAAGATGCCAATAGCATAAAATCACAATAAAATGAGGTTAACAGGCCCAATGAAACAGATCAATTCACCTGTGAACACGTCTGGTTAGTTTTCAACCAATGTTTCAAGGAGAATTTAAAACTTATGTAGGTTGCAAAGCCCCTAAGATGAGCTGGCGGTGTGTTCCCTAACTGCTCCTCTGATGGACCAGATTTGGTCCTACGCCTGCTGAACATTACAGCCTCCTCTGGTTAAAGTTCTGCTGTTTATTCTAGTAATGTTTTTTTTTTTTTTTGCTTATAAAATCTGTTAGAGGAGGAGGAGCGAGTCCATTTAAAACTTTAAAAACAAGGCAAAAAATATCTCATGATGTTCAAAGTCTAAAATGTTGTATTTACTTAAAAATGTTACAATAATGATAATGTAAGGACTTTTGGTCAAGAACTTTCCGAGTTTTCTTAGAGAGAGACTGTAGGGATTTGTGAGACCATGTGGTATGACAGTAGTTTATATGGCTAAATATAATGGCATGCATAAAGGTTTTTGCTGATTCAAAAGTCAGAGAGGGTCTTATATGTTTTAAGTTTGAAAGATTAAACCTAATTATATTTAAGATTCCCTTTACATGCGGCTTGAAATTTAAATTAGTATCAAGGATCACTCCAATTGATTAACACAGATGGTTCATCGCCCTCTACTGGCTGTGGGGAGAAGAACATACAGACTGTTTTTTAATGTTAAGATGTAGGCAGGAGTCCTGAAGCCCCCTGTAGGGGGCGCTGTTTCATCTTTTAAAAAGTTTAATTCCCACCTTTTTATCGGTGCGCTCGGCGATGTTCCGCGTCTTGTCTTTGTCTTTCTCCCTCACTCTCAGAGCGAAAGCATCTCTCTCCTCGATGTCCTGCAGGCGCTCCCTCTCCTCCTTCTCCCACTCCTCCTCTTCCTCCTCTTCTTTCTTGACAGATTTGTGCTCCTCCTGGAGAGAACTGCCCCTGAAATGACAGAAGCACGGCGTTGTTTACAGCTCAGTAAAAACTGTAAACGCTGTTTTTTTTTTTGTGCCGGCGGCTCCAAACAGGCTGCGGTCTTCACCAGACGTCGGCTTTCAGGGATTCTCCACGTCTGAACCCGGCTCAGCATTTATTTATGGTTCTGGCTGATTCTGATTTAGAGGCGAAGTGGAGGAATATAACAATCAACTAAATTGTTACTGTTGTTAACTTCTGTCACATTTTAGTCTGTTTTTAATTTTATTCTATTTCAGTAGGGGCTACCTGGAGCCCACGGGTCCCATGCTGATGACTCCTAGTCCAGACATTCTTAAAAGTCACAACTAGTTAATATTTTTCTATTATTTTCTCTTTATTACACCATTTTCCATCTTTTTTCGAGCATATCTTATGAAACCGCCGCTCTGTCTGTAACTTTTATGCCTCAGCAGAAACACAAAGATCACCTCTTTGACGTTTCATCGTCACCCGACGACTCGCTGGCTTTCTTCTGTCTGATGTTCTTCCTCTTGTTTCCTCTCTCCTTGTCTTTGCTTTTCTTCTTGCCTCTCTGTTTCTCTCCCACCGCCTCTTCGCCGCTGTCGCTGTCCTCCAGTAGCGTGTAGGTCCGATTCTTCCTCTCCATCTCTATGGCCTCTCGCTCGATGGCTCTGGACGGTTTCTCAACCACCTGTCGCCGAGGAATCTGCAACATCGCAAATATTAGTGATCCCGGATCCATCGACAGCCAAAGAACCTGGAGTCCAGAGGAGCCGTTAAAGTTTATGATGCTGATACTAGGGATGCACCCATTTGGTCAGATATCGACATCTGATATTAACATTGCTGTTATGACTGAGAAGAGACATTTAATGATGCATTACAACCAGCTTCTACAGAACACAAACAACAACAGCATGGAATTAAAGATGGTTAATAACATCAGGCTATTTTTACTCGTGGGGCCGATACTGATGATAATGCCGATATATCGCGCATCGCTCCTGGATACCTTTTCAAAGAGCTCCTTTGCGAAGGCGGAGACGCTCTGGTCGATGTCAATCGTTCCCGTCTGCTCAAGGCGGCTCACAAAGTCCTCGGCGCTCGACGCTTTGCGAGCGACGCCGATCATGAACTGGGAAACGTATCTGTCGCTCAGCCCGAGGATGTCGTGCAGACGGTCGTTCACCCACTGCTCCAGCTGGGCCATGGTGCCTGGAGGGGAGCGCAGGGAGCAGAAACTGCTTAGTTTAGTGATGCGGCGCCAATTTAAATTATGAAAATGTCAGAAAAATTAACAAAACGGAGGTCCAGAAAAAGTAGTTGAGAGCAGATATTTCAGAAAATAAGGAAAACCTGTAATTAAATAACAAAAAAAATCATTACGACACTCTGTAAGGAATACAAAGGAATACACGGCTAAAAAAATCTAGTTTTTCAAGCTGAGTTTTAGATCTTATCAAAGCAATTTTATATAAACTGATTTTTTTTTTTTTACATACAAAACCATCAAAAAGTGCACTGGTAGACATACAGATGGACGGATGAATGGATGGCTTTCATTTCTTTATACTTATTGATTTTATAAGGCGTTCTTGTTGGATCCGACATGAAAGACATAAAAAAATTAATTTAGACAGAGAAAGTTCTGTCAGATAAGAGGTGAAATACTTCAGGGATAATTGAACAGAATGATCCACTGTGTCAAAGGCTGCTGTGAGGTCCAACAAAACCAGAACCACAGCTTTTTATCAGCAGACACAGCAGAAAACTCTATAATGTAATTCAAAGTCTTCCCAGTTTATTCCATGCTGTTGGAGAATCCTGGCAGAGAAGTTTAAAAGCTCCATCTGAATTCCCTTAATCAGCTCTTAGCTCCTGTTCCTCCACCTTTCATGGGGTCAACAGTAAGGACTCTATGATGGGGAGGAAAGGAGCTTCAGACTGCTGTGTGGAATTCAGACATCCTTTAACTCCGACGTCATTATGTGACGGAGACGCTGATGGATGATGGAGTCAGATCCAGGCCTACAGCCGTCTGAAAATGAACTACAAAGTGTGCGCTCTCTTCTCTCCGGACATTGTTGATTTCTGTGAGGTGGCCGGTGCTGATTGTGGGAAACTTCAAGGCTTTTTAGCACCGTAAGGGACGTTGTGAGGTTCCTAGGCTAAACTAGCCTGCGGAGGAAGCATCCAGGCTCCTTTTCCTGCCTCCTTCCTAACTGACTGCTCTATTCAGACAGAACTGATTATGGAGACCACTGATGGACTTCTGCTTTGGCTGAAGAGTCCTGACTCAATAAAGGTTTTCAGATTCAGCCCATGTTTCCATGTCTGAGATCCAGGCCTTAACGTCCAACATCAGTGTCTAACCTCACTAATGCTCTTCTGGAAGAATGGTCAGAACTTCACTCCAGAACCTCATCAACCACCAACATCCCGTTGATCCCTAAAGAACAGGAAGTCTGACAGAAAGCTGCTCTGACTTGCTGTGGCGACCCTGATCAGCTGGAAGGACTCAACGCTCCAGTTCCCTTCCTGAGCCAGACTTATACAGAGAAAACCTAAAGAAACTTTAACATCTAACCAGCAAAGCTTGGTTTCTTATTAGTGCTGTAACTTTGTGGATTTTAGAGAACTTTGCCTCTTTTACGTGTTACTCTACAGTGAAAAGAACCCAAACAACATAAGCAGATTCATGCTGGTGAACATTCTCAGTCATTCAGGTCATGATCAATAAAAAAAAGGTTTTAAAAATAAAACAACTGGATTATATTCCGTAGCTGAAGATGTTTCGCTTCCCAGATTCACTCACCGATTTCAAAACGCCCCAACAACGTTGTTATTACGATGAAAAACCAGCCGAATAAAAACTTCCTTCCGCAGCAGCTAAGCGCTCCGAGTCGGGACACTTAAAAGATTCAAACAACCACCTACAGCCATGGAGAAACCTTTATCTGAGCCTTTATGGCTCTAAAACAACTCCAGTTTAGTTAACTTAGCTTAGAGCATGCAACCGAAGCACAAACAGGAAACATGTGACCACTAAAGCCGGAAGAGGGAGCAGCGTTCACTGCCCCCCTGTGGCCAACAGAGGAACTACAGGTAGACGCTCCGAACGGAACCAGTTCATGTTCGCAGGAACCTCCTAAACCAAACTCATCAAATAAACAGCGACCAAAGAAAGGGCTCACTGAGTTACAGCACATTTGGCTTTTTGAAAATAGAATAAACAGATTTTTTTAAATTAAAATTCACCGCTCAAAAAGACTAACAGCGAAAGGAACCTTTTTTATTCAGAGATACACAGTCGGTGTGAAACATTGATCAACTCAGTTCAGTAGTAGTGGTTGTAGTGTCAATCAGCAACTATGCTAAAACGGACAAAAGTAATCGGAATAAAGGGCCTGATCGAGAATCTAGCAGTGAGCTGGGCCAGAACATGACCAGGAACAGACTTCATGAGGGGGGCCTGAGGGCCCGATGTCCTCTAGTAGGACCTACGCTCACTACCCGGCACTGTGGAGCATGACTGGCATTTACCAGAGAACACTAGCAGATGAGAGCAGGTTTACTCTGAGCTTGTGTGACAGATGAGAACGGTTCTGGAGAAGCTGTGGTGATCGTCGTGCTGCCTGCAACATTGTTCAGGAAGACCGGTTTGGTGGTGGGTCAATGTTGGTCTGGAGAGGCATCTTCATGAAGGAACACACGCACCTGTTCAGGATAAATTATGGAACCATGGCTGCTATAAGGTACACAAATGCTGCACAATTAATATAGAAAATACACATCTGGTGGACTTCCTTATAATAAAGAATTACATGGAGAAGCAGCATTTAGTTCCTATGCTCCACTGATCTGGAACAAACTTCCAGAAAACTGTAAAAGTGCGGAAAGCCTGAGTTCTTTTAAATCAAGATTAAAAACACATCTGTTTAAAATTGCCTTTGACTGTTCTAGTTAAACCGTTTTACTGTTTTTAATGTTCTTTTTTGTTACTACATTCTATCCCTAATTGCTTTTATTCTATTTTCTATCTACATTTTATTATTTTGCTATATCTTAATCATGTAAAGCACTTTGTATTGTCTTGTACTGAATTGTGCTATATAAATAAATTTGCCTTGACTTGCCTTGCCTTGCCTTACAATAGTCCAGCCTTGAAGTAACAAATGCATGGACCAGTTTTTCAGCATCACCCCTCGATAGAATGTTTCTAATTTTGGCGATATTCCTGAGGTGAAAAAAGGAAACCCTGGAAACCTGTTTAATATTGGATTTAAATGACATCAGGGTCAAAAATAACTCCATGGTTTGTTACTTTATTACCAGAGGCCAATTTAATGCCATCAATATTAAGTGATTAATTAAGAAGTTTATTTTTAAGGACTCTGGTCCAAAGATTACAACTTCTGTCTTACAACTTTTAGTATTTTTATTACATGTAAAGTGACTCCTGGACGCTTTCCTGCACTTTGGTCCAACAACAAATTTCAACCACGACTTGATAATTATTTATTCACTAGTTGCCTGTTTTTCCTATTCGTTATTGTTGATAACGTTCTGTACGTTTCATTTTCTCACCTACAACATGTTTGTACCACAGAGATACAGACTCTTGATGACTGTTAAAGAAATTTATGCTTATTCCACTGTTTAATCTATGACTCACTTTACTTTATTATTTTCTCTTTGTTCGTTTTGTTCCTCAGTCCTGGAACCAATGCAATTTCCTTGTAATGGTGACAACAGTGTGCAACTTCTTATCTTGTCATGAAAAATTCCCATTTTTACCGTAGTATTTGGTACATCTTAAACCAGCTGCATAACTGCTAGTAGAACAGCCGTGTTAGCTCAATTCTGGCATCCAGACCCTAATCTGTGTTTCTAGAAAATGAGTAAACCTTTGCAAAAACTATTATTTCATCTCTTGGGAAACTCATATGTCAATATCAGATTTACAATATCAGATCTGTTTTTTATTTTTACTGGGAAATGTACACAACCAGAAAACTTAAGACAAAATACCTGTCAAAGCTTTTACTTTATATATATCAAAAGCCATCCATCCAGGATGTGTCGCCAGGACTGGAGATCGAGTCACAATCTATAGCCTACTATAAATATTATAATTAGGTCTTTTTAACATCCAAGTGGTTTAATAATGTCATATATTTCTAGTTTTTCAGAATCTCCTCTAAAGAAATGAGCTGTGCTCCGGAGCAACTATTCTCAATATGAGCCACATATTTTATTTATTTCATTATTTAGTCCGTGTCACTTTAAGATGGAAATCGTTTATTTCTAACCGCTAAATGAACTAAATGTGACACGGTCCGGTTGTTGGGGGGTAGAAGCAGCTGTCTGACTGAAAGTGAAAATTATTCATTTAAATGAACCTTTTGAACAAACATTAGCCCAATCTTCAGCAGCATGTAATTCTTGCTTATTTCCTTTCATATCTTCTTCTTCTTCATTCTCATGGAGTTGCCTCTAACATTTGTGATGGCCTGATGAACTCAGATTCACACAGTGGGTTGGTTCATTGCAGCATGGGTTGATTTCTGATGAAATAATGACAGAAAAAGGATGTGGTAAAATTAACACACCCACCGTAATAAATAGGAGGGAACCTGCATGTTCTCAAAGAATGCAAGCAGTCTCTCCTCAGATCTTCTGCTCCCGTGGATCCTCCAGCAGAAATGATGGCTCTGTGGACCAGCAGGGTTCCCCTGGCGGTGCTGCTGGTGCTACTGGCTGCACGCTGCACGGATGGATACAAGCCGGTCGTCATCGTTCACGGCATCTTCAACAAGCCCAAGCATTTTGAGACTCTCTCCACGTTCATTAAGAAGGTCAGTCTGCTCGGCTCCTCCGGACTGGATCACAGTCCAGAAGACTTTTGAATACTTAGTCATTACTGATAACCTACATTCATTTTTAAAAGTTATCAATTGCACACTTTGTTGCATTTTTTAGAACACTTTTATTTTTATTCCGTTCATTTTAAAAACAGCCTACTGTGCAAAAGTCTTGGTCCACCTACAATTCTTTCAACATTTTTTGCACAAATAGCCTTTAGACCAGGGGTCTTAAACTCATTGTGGTTTAGGGGCCGCATTCAGCTTAATCTGATCTCAAGAGGGCCACACGAGTAAACTCATTGCAAGATTAAATAGAACTAATAAAAGTGGACTTGTTGTTGTTTTTTGTATTAACTGAATTTCACTTTTACACAATACATTGTAAATAACCTCAGCGATTTTAAGAGAAGTATGTGCAATTTCAACAATTCTTTAACTCAGTTAAACATTTACTTGTGCATTATGCATAAGAACTGATCACAGTGATTGTACAACGTTAAAAAAAATTATTCAAATTTTTTGGAACTTAAAAACACTGTCCTGCATGACAAAAAACATAAAACAGATACAAATTAAGAAATGATTTAAAATCAATTTTCCACATCTGAAGCTCAGTGCTACCATCTGCTGATTAAAACACAGCGCCCCTCGTGGACAATATAGGAACTGCAGATTTTCAATTAAACGGAGTACATATTTTTTTCAATAATTGTTTTATCTTACTCTTTCTTTTATCTCCTCTTTCTTTCACCTTTTCTTTTTTTCTTCTTGTTCTTCCTTTCCTCTCCTACTTTCCCATTGTAGTGTCCATATTATTTGAGATATTCCCCGCATGAATCATGATAAATCTATGTTTGACACTCCTGCTTTAGACTTTCTTCTGCTCTTTGACGTTTATTTAGATCCACAGTTTTCCAGAGTTTCTGGAGGTCTTAGAAATTTTTTAATGAAGTTATTTTATTTTTGAAACACAAAAATATAGTAAAAACTTACCAATATAATGATTAATTTAGCCAAACATACATAAATACATATTAAAAGAATAAATACAATGTAATAGAATAATCATATAATAAAGAAATGGCTCTTTTCCAGACATTTAAATGTATCTATAGCTTTAAGTTTGCCAACATGTGGATTTAAGCTGTTTCACAACTATGGGGCAGCCACACCTTAACATCTTGGTTTGGATCCTAGAGCTGGAGAAACTTGCTGGTTGTGTTTGGTGAGGAGATACCAGCAGTGAGACTACATCACAGCAGTCCAGAAAAGATCTGATGAAAGCAGGAATAACCTTCTTCAGTTTCCATATTCACAAAGAATCCAAAGACTAAAACTAGCTTTTAGAGATGTAATTTCAGGAAAAAGATATTTCTCTGAATTTTACTGCGGTAAGATAAAAGTTATCCACAAAGCCCTCTAGGCATTAATTGTTAATTGTTGTTAATGTACTCTACTTTTTCCACTAACTGTTCATTTTAACATGCCTTGTATGTATGTTGTGTTTATGTGTTGTCTTTCAATGCTTCTACATCAACCTGCCATAGGACTGCAGATGAAATTAGCCTGCATGGCTAAATCTGGCATATTTACATGTTGAACCTTGTTGTGAGCATGTCAATGAATAATGAGTCCTATTTTAAATAAATAAACTCTAAAAAAAAAAGTTAGGGGTAGTGAGGAACACTTTTAGACTTCTGAAGCAGAGAAGATGGTGGAAACAGAGAGAGCTGATTGGCTGATCCACCTGAACAGAGAGAGCTGATTGGTTGATCCACCACCTGAACAGTGGAGGAAATGAGCACATAAACTTTTTTAAAGGGACAGTGTGTAACTAATTTGGATTTTAATTAGGAAAAATCAGGTATTGCTTTTATAAATACATATTCTGGCAAAGTCTAATAATCTCACATCAAAATTATTGTTCTCATAGCTTAGAATTTGTAGTTTATAAATACATAGGTGGCGGTGCACCCACTGGGAGGCGCCATGTTGCGTCACTATTTCTGATTTCAGAATCAGAAAGAGGACCAACTTGTAAGCCTTGTGCGTTTTCCCATATCTGTTTTCTATATGAAGACGTGCTGTTGGTGGAGGAGTAGAAAAGAAGCAAAGACGACCGTAGATCATTATATTTGCCGTTTTCAGTTGGAAATGGTGGACCATTCATCCTCTTTGTCCAGCGAGAGGGAAGAGAAAGTAACCAAGAAAATAAAAATAAGTAAGAACCAGGAGAAAACAAGAGTCTATATTGGTGTAGCTATTATTACCAGGTGGAGATAATTCATGAGGTAGAGGGGACGGATGCGGAGGTTGCAGGATTCCTGCTGGCCAGGTAAGTTCATGTAATACAACATGGAAGTTTATTTTTGGCTTTATGTCAGAAACAGGGCAGTGTGGTCCAGCAACTACTCTGTCCTCCTGGCAGAAATGGGTCATTTTGTTCGCCTCTCTCTCCCTCTCAGGGATGAAGGGTATGTATGTGTAGTCTGCGGAGGGATGTCGGCCGACCCGTTCACTGTCTGTAGTGCAGCAGCAAGACCGACCGGGTTTTTTTTTACTGGTTTTTATAGTTGATTATTTTAGAGCCCAAATAAGCAACTGTACATTCAGAAATGAGCCCAAGAAACGCGACTCAGGGAATTTACAAGCGACTTTAGAAAAAACAAGTGGACTTGGCAACAGTGCTAGAAACCATTTTACATGATAACCATAGATATTAGCTATTAGCAGTAGCTAACCATGGAGGACATGTTTACATTGTCACACTTATATTTCGAGGGTTCCATAGTAGCTATTGCTGCAAAGTCGTTTGTAATTCATTTAGTGCACCACTAGATGGTGCACCAGTGTGAAAATCGTACACCCTGGGGCTTTTCACAATCATACAATTATTAATATGTGAATAAAATAAACTTTATCATCCCCTTAGAGGGAAATTAACTACTTTAAACCCACTGACTTCTGTTTCCCTCCGATTTTCAAATTGTCAGACTCAGTTTTATTTTAGGGATCGAACATCTGGCAGATACAGATCAGCTAGAGCTGCTAGGATTATCTGTAATTAACTGTAATTACAGTTTTACTGACTCGTGTGTGTGTGTGTGTATATATATATATATATATATATATATATATATATATATATATATATATATATATATATAATCTTTCCACTCTGATTCCTGTTCTTTTACTGATTTGCATCCAGGTACATCCCGGCACCGAGGTGCATACCATTAGTCTCTACAACAACTTGGAGAGTCTGAAGCCGCTGTGGAGGCAGGTCCGAGACTTCAGAAAGGCCATCGAGGAGATCATGAACAAGTCTCCTAAAGGAGTCCATCTGCTGTGTTTCTCACAAGGTGATAAAGCACAAAATTGCATTAATCTAATGCCCAGACTGAGAGAACCAGATATTCAAACCTGATACAGATTTGCATTCTAAAAGGTTTATCATTAATCATAAAGCCTTGATACAGGCAGGCAAAACCTCTGCAGGAGTCTGAAGATGTTGAGAGCAAATATGCAGACAGACTAAGGCTCGGCAAGCTTTGTGGTTGTGAAAATGATCCATATCGTGTCCAGAAAACAGGGAGCCAATGAGATATACTTGGCTCCTTGTTTTCTGGACATGAGGTAAGACAGAGAAATCCAGAACTTGGTCAAAAATAGGCGAGACAGACAAAGAACTCTAGACATTTACTCACACCTGACTTTCAAAAATCTGGTATCATTTGCCTGATGAGCCTCAGCATGCAAAGAAACAGGTGTAGGGGGTTGACTTGGTTGCTGCAGCAGCAAAGCTCACAGATGCATATAATGATTTTGATTGCTGAGGTGCTGGAAAATGACAGAGCAGACAGACAGCTGAGCCAGAATCATGGAGATTGAGGCACAGCAGATAATGCAGGACAGAAACCTCAATAAAGTATTCATAGTACAGGGCAGTAAAAGACTGGGTGAGCTAAAAACTACCTTGGTTTTAGTATTACCCATAGGCCACCCTATTAAAGTCATGCTCTGTGCAGTTGGACAAAGAACATTCTGGTACACAAAGGTACATTTAGTGAAATCAATCACATTTGGTCAGGAGAGCGTATAGAAGTATGGGCAAACATTGATCCACAGACTGAACCTATTTATGCAGTCCAGCATTACAGACGTAAATATGTGTCCCTGAAAGCCATACATTAACTTTCAGAACCTGTCAAACATTAAGGTTCCTCTTTCAGGGTTAGAGTAGATTATGTTCACTGGCCAATTTAGTTTCTGCAAAAATGATTCTTGTAGCTCCTAAACTTGGTAGAACCAGAGAAAACAGGACAACTATGGCTGCAGATCAAGCCTCATCATGCACAGATTTCATTAATATTAGTGTAGGCCTATATATGCCCTTTCTCATAAGCTCCCATAGATTAGCCTGAATTTACCACATTATGGTAAAAACAGGGTAAATAAGTCTCTTCTCACATTCAAACATAAAAAAAAACATTTCCAGACACAAATGGAGATCTACATTCATCCATGGCTTCACATTCAGCACAGAGGGAGTACGGCCTGCTTAGTCAGGGTGGCCCAAGTCAGCTACACAGTAGTATCAACTACTACAGATAATTTTATGGTAGAGAACAAGTCGAGCTCTAAAGGACGTATTCTAGTCAAATCAAATCGGTTTAATTATATAGTGCCAATTTAAAGCACATGCCATTTCAAGGCACTTTACAGAGTCAATAAAATCATCCTGACAGATTAGTTAAAAGTTTTCAGTCTAAGGAAATCCAGCCGGTTCTCGATGCAACCTGCTGGATGAGCATGAAGCAACAGTTTCTAATCTCCTGGTTTTCCTCGTCTCGGCTTGCCCTTGTCGGACGACTCATCTGCTTCTATTTTCTGGACACGACCAGATGGCTGTTTCACAAAAGCAGAATTTAGAAAGCCAGGATAAGAGATAAAGCCAGGCTTGACTTAGCGCGATCGGAGCATCCTGGCTTTGTCCGTTTCATGAAGGCCAATCCAGGCTCAGGAAGTGTGACTAAGTAAAACCAGGTTTAAGTAATTCAGATAAATGCCCTCCCCCAGCTTTTTTCAGGAGACCATGAGGTCGATCATAGATTCACTGATGAGTTGTGTGCATCAAACTTCAAACCAAAGGAGCAACATCTTTTGATAAAGGCTGATGAGGAACTGAAGCACATCAGACTCATGAAAGGAAACACTGCTGCTATTACAAAGGAAAACACATTTATTTGGGCAAAAAAAAAAAAAAAAAAACACAGTTGCACCATTTTCTGTGATCTATCTTATTCTGTGACTCTAGAGGGCGCTGTTTCACTGACTCTTCCATAACTCCTGGAAGAAAAGCAGTAGAGCAGTATGGAGGGATGAAAGTTTTTCAGCAGACAGCCTTTGCAGAACAATGTTCACCTCACATCAGATTACCTCTAAGATTATTTCCATTAACAATTGTTGGGTCAGAGAGCCTTATGGGTTGTATAGTTTATTTCCTGTTGGGGCTGTGAGATGCATATTTTGTGCATATTTTATTTTTCATGGAAAATGGTGTAACACTGTATTTTATTTACAACACCTTTGCCTCTTTATTGTGATTTCTCTAACCCTCTCAACACATGCAATAGTGCATTAAAGACCTTTCTGTCAAACTCAGAACACCAGCAGTCTTCAAAAGCACAACTGAACATTAACAATACCCACATGGATAATTATAAAGTTTATAATGGTATGGGCTGCCATCATAATTTTAAAATAATAAAAGAACTTGACTGAATGTCAATATGTATCAGTGGTATTTTAATGCAGGCTGCTAAAAGAAAACAGAATCACAGACAAAACTCTGGTTTCTGGTCAGTGTGGCCAATGACTGAACAGAGAAGGCACCAGGATTAACTAAACCTGTCTTAAACCTGGCTGTCTGGAGCAGATAGATGCACAGAATAAATCACCATGGTAATTGATGTGTTACTGCTTTAGTGAAACCAAGTTCAGGTTTATTTCAGCCAGGATATCTGGAAAATCCCGGCTTAATCCACTATCTTGGATGTGTGAAATAGACCTCTGGACTAATCTTTCGACCTCGAACCATGCCTCGCTCGTCTGACCAGTCTGGCTGTCAGCTCTCATATTTATTTGTCAGCTCTCGCATTTGGCTCCCAGACCTGACCCCAGCCCCTCTGCCCATGACGTGTCGTCTCCTGCTGTGATCTGCCAGCTCTCAGCATGACCCAGCAGAAGAAGAGAGAGCTATCAATAACAAAGCAGACAAAGAATGTTGGACATCTACTAACACCAGGCTTTCAAATAATCTGGTACAGGCCGTCTGCAGATGACCTGTAATGAAAAGCAGTTCATCAGGTGAATGGAACAGGCGTCTGATGGGGCATCTAATGAGCTTGACTGCAGAGTTGAATGTGGGAGAATGTGCTGACAGCTGGGTCAGAACATCTGATCCTAAACATTTACAACAGTCCTGCCTTGAAGTAACGAACGCAAGGACCAATTTTTATGCATCCCACGTGTTCAGGAATCAAACTATCAACAGAAATATGCATAGGACATTATTTCATTCAAGCATATAAATGTGGCCCTAAGTAAAACCCAAGAGAATATATTAAAACAATTTTTAAAATAAAAAGACCAACATTTGTGAGTTTATTTGAGAACAACGTGCAGACAATTGCTAGATTCATGGACAGAATCAGGAACAGATTCAGGGATAAAATCAGGGACAGAATCAGGGACAGAATCAGGGACAGTTCAATCTCTACATCACAGAAATGCCCCCACCCTGTGGTGTGAGGATGTGCTCCATTTAGGGTTGGGACCCATATCTGATGTTTGTTGCTATGGAATCTGTCACACAAGTCAGATCGTCCCCATTCAGGTGGATTGATAAAATATTGCTTATAGCAATGATCACCTAGACTGATGTTTGCCTTATTTTGTCTATTTTCCTTTTTAAGGCGGTGTAATCTGTCGAGCAGTTCTCTCCACGTCTCCCAATCACAACGTGCACACATTCATCGGCCTGTCCTCTCCGCTGGCTGGACAGTACGGAGGTTAGATGTTTCCAAGTGTTTACGTGTCCAGATCTGCTCTTCTTCACACAAACTTCTATTATTTAAAGGATAATAAATACACAGCTGATGGTTTTGGTCTTTATTCATAGACACAGATTGCCTAAGGAAGGTATTTGCACACTATGCAAAGAAGACGGTTTATATCTTCTGCTACAACAAAGTGGGGCAAAAAATTTCTTTGTGCAACTACTGGAATGGTGAGTTTGGAGCAGAAAGTTTGGAGACTTTCTCTGTCAGCAGAGCATAAAACAAAGATTATGGTCTCTCTCTGTGCAGACCCTCACCATAGAGCCGGCTACCTGAGGGGCAACACCTTCCTGCCGCTGATAAATGGTGAAAAACCTCACAAGTTCATGAAAGGTAGTAAAAGATGGCACCTTTATTATTCATTAATTATGTAAATGTATCCTGTACTCACAGCATAGTGTCTTGCATTAGTTTCTTTAATGCAAAATAAAATAATCAGTGGAACAGGATTGTTCTTTAAAGAGGAATATTGCATAAAGACTGATTCTGTTACCAATATGATTCTGTTATAAACATTTGTGTACATATATCTAGGTCTTTGCCAGAATACAGACAATTTTAGTAGGCTAAATCCTCATGAGGCGTCCTGAAATTGGGGCCGGCCCACCAACATTTGTTTAAAGAATGACCATCTGAAATCGTTTGCACATGCCCAGAGAGCTGTGGGGCACAAATACTACCATAAGCTTTATACACATATAATGTCTATGAACACTAAAGCTCCAAGCTTAGATCGTCCAGCTGAAATACTGGAGTTGCACGTTAGGTTTACGTTGTGTCATTTACGCTGATTACAGCCATCCAGTATTGGTTATCCTTGCTAGATATTAAGAGAAAAAAATGAATGAGGTATATTTTTTTTACCTCTTGAACAAAAAATAGAGATTAAACGTTTAGGACCTCACCAACCAGTGGATTTTAACTTTGTTCAAACCTTTTAACACCGAATGTTTCTTTTAAAGAAAACATAGCTAACGGCAAGTGTGGCTAGAAAATCGCTGTTCTGCTTTCACTGGTGAGGGACCCTTTATTTCTAATTTCATGTACACAACAATTTCCTTTTCAAACTACATTTATATAAAATGTAATTTCTAGCATGATGGTTTGTGCTATTTGATCTAGTTCATTTAAAATTGATCAAAGTCAGGTTGCATGCATCAGACAAATTACTTGCTGTTAATAGATGTAGAGTTTAACTTATAATGCCACAGTCTCCACTGATATCTACTCCATCGACCATGACAATAGCAGTTGATCCTCATTTTCTTAGCTGCTGAATGCATCTTGTGTGTTCCTGAAATCATGGCTACCCACTATTAGCCAGACAGTAGCTGTTAAATGTTGTAAGCGCTAAACCACCCCCGGCTTTTAGCCAGAAGTGAAACAGGATGATTTATCTGAGTTCAATCATGCAACCGCTTTACAAAATGGTATAAAATATTTGGACTGATGTGAATATTTGAGTTAATTTGAAGAGCCATGAAATTGTTAAAGACCGGCAATAGAATCCTGGCTTGATTAAGGATGACAGGTGTAACTGATGAGAAGGTGGAGTGGAGAACTGGGGTGTATGGAAGGCGGAGAGTGCCATGGATGTCCATGGTGCAGCAGGCAAAGCTGCACCATGACAGTCCAGGTTGTACGCCGCCTCTCACCCATTGACAGCTGGAGATAGGCACCAGCACCCCTCGTGGCCCCACAAGGGATAGCTGTGTGAAAATGGATGGATGGATGGGTGTATGGATGGATAAAACAACACTTTAATCTTATCTTATCTGCATATCCTTTCCTCAGAATGGAGGGAAAACTTCCTGCGCATCAAGAAGATGGTGCTGATTGGAGGTCCAGATGATGGGGTCATCACTCCGTGGCAATCCAGGTCTCACCAATTTCAGAAATGTTTTAATTAATTGTCTCATTACCTGCTAAACTGAGCGGAGGATCAGCATAACACATACAAATAACCTTATTAGATCTTCATCAAGAAAATAGAGAAACAGCCACTCGTAGTTTTGTTTTACAGCATGAATTTTTTACCATAGATAATCTGATGTATCTCAACAATGCAGAGAGAAAAAAAAAGTTGAGCAGGTCATCTGGACGGCATCTTCTTTGTTGAAACATTTTCTCTCTTCTCTGAGAGATTTCAACAGTCTGAGGAGTTTCAGGTAAACTCTTAAAGCCTTATAAGCAGTACCTTCGCATAAGGATGAACAAGTTTAACTGGGACAATCAAAACTGGTTGTTTATATGCAAAAGAGGACCATCAGCCTAGAAACCGATTGTTAGTGCTCTGACATCATTGTCCCCAGGGGCCTCAGTCATGCTTGCAATAACAACATTGTAAGAGGCAGCCCCCACCGCTGTTTAACGATGGTTTCTACTAGGGGTGGGCGATATGAAGAAAACCTAATATCTCGATATCTTTGGGCTATATCACAATACACGATATATATCGCGATATGTTCAAATACCCTTGAATAACAAATGTTTTTAGCCAAATAGTGCCTAAAGTTGCATTGGCATATCTCTTATTAACGTGTCAATTTTTTTGTTTGAAAAATTGATTGCAAAATAAGAATGAATTTAAAATGTTTTATTTTAGCCGTCTTTTTTCCACCACAGCTGCACATAGAAGCGTTTCACAAATTACAATATTGTCACATTAAAGCTCTTTCATGGTCAACACTGGACCTTAAAAAACAGAACATCCCAGTGGCAATAAGGAACACCAAGGAAAAATCTGACACAAAATAAACCTGAAATAAAAGGTATCATAAAAATGTGACAGTCCCAAAAACAAAAGCTTGTATTGTTACTATAAAATCAACTGACCAGTCACAGGTACATATTCAGAGCATCACAAAAATATTTCCGTTGCTCTTTAGGTGCTGGGAAAATTTAAACAAACGTTTTTTTTTTGTCATATGGTATTTAGCAAAAGAAGACGCCAGTTTCAACAGTTTTATGGCTGGTTTAATTTCTGGTTTGGAGGAGGAGCGAGTGATGTGTTCACAGCATGTGGGAAAAACTAAACTCACAGTGAATTAAATACAGCGGCTCAGTCTTGCCATAAAAATTTACATGCGATTGTCGCGATAAAGTAATTTTAAGTATCGCGCGGAGGAAAACTTGAAATACATCGAGGATACTCGATATATCGCCCACCCCTAGTTTCTACCCACAAAGGGGTCTGCCCAATAGTCCGACAGTCCCACCAGTCTCATATAGTCGGATGAGGCATTAGTCCGACAACCCAGTTTCAAGATGAAAAAAATTAGCTTGGTCTTTAGTATTAACTCTTAGCAGACCTATAATTTGACAAGATTCATGCGCTAGGCCTATGCCCAAATTCATCTTATCTGTATCAGCAGTTAACATGCCTAGTACTCTCTGATGGCATTAGATTGAACTACATGGTGAGTCCATGGCGAAGAAGACTAAACTTTTCCCACATTAGACAGAACGATCATGACTTGTGCCTTAGGTTGTCGGGTTAGGTTAGGGTTAAATGTCTCGATGGTCTTCCCCTAAATCAGTCGTTTGACTGAAAAAGTTTGGTGTAGGAAGCCAAAGGCAGGGCACGGGCAGAGAGAGAGAGAGAGATTGTTTTTTGTTTCAGTAAAAAATTAACTTTGGAATAATAATTTTATTTATTATATCATTCTATTCCAGTGAGAATCAACTTTGGAATGATGATAGATAATTGTATTACAGGGAAAATTAAATTTGGAAATGATTTTCTTTTAGTAAATATTGGTCTTGCTGGCTAAAAACCTTCATTCCAGGGAGAAAATAGCTTTGGAAAGGTATTTTATTTTGATAAATCTTAGTGTTGTTGAATAAATGCCTCTGTTCCAGGGAGAAATAACTTTGGAGAGGGCTTTTATTTTGGTAAATATCTTATTGAATTGATACCTCTGTTCCAGGGAGAAATAGCTTTGAAGAGGTTTAATTTAATTGGGGACACTTGGGTTTGTCGTCCTTAGTTTGGGATAATTGTTAGGATTAGGGCCTTAATTGGAGAGGGTGGGTTAGGGTTGTTGAACTATTGGGTTGTCGGACTAATGCTATGCACCCGTTCACAAAATGGCTGCCTTTACTCCAACATAAAACCGACATTTCATTTCATTTAAACCAACATTCCTCTCTGTCCAGAATGAGAACATCTTCATCCCTGAATGAGGGAATGCAGGCCTGCAGATGAGTGTAAACCATATAATCTTGGCCTGAAGTAATGATGTTGCTCTTCTTTGCTGGGCCATCCTTTTGGCCAATGGCTGCTTTGTTTCTCCGACCTACTGGGACTATTATCAGCAACTTTAGGCTTGTTCATTTATTCTGTTTACAAGGTAGAGGTAATAGAGCTGGTTGCTTGTTTCTCTCTAAAGAACTGGCATACAGCACACACTCACTCACTATGTTTTTTTCGAAGATGCCGCAGCCTGGGCACAGAATATTAATTCTCCTCAAAAGCTTCCACTGCCATGTAAAGTAGGGTGACCAGACGTCCCCGATTTCCGGGGACTGTCCCCGTTTTGGACCACCTGTCCCCGGCTAAAGCTGTCCCCGGAAATGTCCCCGATTTTACCGAGGGGGAGTAAGTGTTGCGGTAACTGCGTGCGCTGCGCGCACCACTAGATGGCGGTAATGATCCTTTTGGATGTCAGATGCCATTAAAACACGAAGAAGAAGAAGAGAAGAAGAAGAAGAAGAAGAAGAGCGCACCACTTTTAAAACAGAAGAAGAAGAAGTGAAAATTCGTTGTCACAAGGGGAGCTGCCCTGTGTCATGGTAAGTATTTAGATCGGGCTGATCCTGTGATAAATGTTTGGTTTTTGTTCAGGTTAAAAATTATCAATAAAAAGTAAGACAAGACCACGAGTTGCTGCTCACATCAGTAAAAGACACTCAGATAAAATGTAACAGAATAATTGAAAACTCTTTGTAAACTGCTAAACTGGTACGCTGGTTCTCCAGGGATCAACAAGAGTTCTTCTAAAGATGTTTTAGAACTGATTGGTGACCTTTAGTTTATATTTCATATAGTTAGAAGTAGAGTTATTACTAGTTGTTTTGCTGATTTATGAGCATAGACTTCCAGGCTTAGGTTTAGCTTTTCTACTGCTCACTTTGGATATATGAAAGCTCCTCATGAAAAAATAGGAGTCAGTAACAGGAGAACTGAATGGGAAAAGATCTACATGATCTGAGAACGATGGAGGAAGAGATAACCACCTGTTTAATGTCCATTTATTATGTTGTTTTTGCTTGTAGCTCCTAATATTGTGGTAATTAGATTTGTAATATTTAATTAGATGATATAATAATAAAAATAATAATTGGAAGTTTTCATGTTGTACATTCTAATGTTTTTGGAACTGATTTTAATTATATAATGTCTGTTTTAGAATAATGTAAGATTGATACAAGAGGAGAGAGGAAGAGGATAGGAAGTCAGAAAGGAGATTAAATGGGTGGAGGAAAATGGGAACATTGATGGAAAGAACACTTGATGAGAAGAGATAAAATTTTACTTAGAGTATTATTAAAGTTCAAGTGATAAAGCGTTGACATGATTTAAGTGATAAAGTAACGTATTGAGTAATGTAGTGTGCAAAGTTTGCTATGTAAAACAGAGTGACTCAAGTTTGAGTTGAGAAGCCTAATTGTCTGAGGATATAACCTCTTTCTGAGTCTCTGCACTGAACATGAGTTTCACTGCACTTCCCTAGCTGTGGCAGAAAGAAGAGGCAGATTAGTTGTATTTTTTCTTGTGTCTTAAAAATGTCTGTTCTGCCCATAATAAATCCTCTTCTCCTCTTATTTTATCCAGACCTCTGGATACCGGGGCTGATGGCTCTTCAGACACAGAAGGCCTTGAAGAAACCAGAGATGATCTCATGTTAGCGACTCACTGACCGGAGTTAACTCACCTTATAGGAGCAAACAATATACTGGCACATCAACTACTACCATACACATAATGTAGTTATACACACGTTGTGTAAGTTTATACATGCTCATGCTGCACACTGATCCAAGGGGTCTCCAAGTCTATGCCTTTGTTTCACCTCACATCACCACAACCCATTTTCTTGTCCCAAACAGGCTCCATGCACAGCTCCACTTCTTCCTGAAGCGCAGCAGCTCCTGATTAATCCAGGTGTGTCTGACTTCAGTAACCAGCCAGACACACCTGGATTAATCAATTTGTCCAGTAAAGAAAGAAAGGAAACAAAAGAGCTGCTGAGGTTCAGGAAGTAGTGGAGCTGTGCTTATAGCCCATTATGGAAAAAAATGAATCTGCTTATTTGAGATGCACAGGCCCCTGATGTGGCCAGGTGACAATAAGAAACATGTATCACCGTTTACCTGCGGGCTTGACCTCTACTTCTTTTTGATGTTAATGCAGAAAACCTATTGCTCATAGGTATGTAGACATGAGCAGAATAAGTATTTGTTGCACTTTTTTAAAAGGTGGAGGAACTCTGTCTTCACAGAAGGCCACAGTCTAAATGTTTGTATTTTCTGATTTTTCTTTTCCTCATGTCACTCTCCCCTTAGGAGGTGGCAGAGCTCTTTGGGCTACACAAAATTGAAAAACCCTGCTAACCACCTTAGACCCCTCCACTCCCACCCCCACCACTTTGCCCCAACCCAAAGACACAGTTCTAGTTTTCTATTAATTTATTTATTTATCTATTTATTTATTAATTTTATTAATCTTAGGATATACTAAAAGTGTTGAGCGGCACATTCCTGGCTTTTACACTTGATTTTTGTTGTTTTAAATATTAATAAATATGTAAAAATAAATGAAACCATTACTGTCCCCGTTTCCTAATTTCATCTTGATGAGATGTATTGTTTTATATGTACGAGCAAGAAATGTCCCCAGATTTGATTTCAGAAATCTGGTCACCTTAATGTAAAGTTAGTTTAAAAGCAATTTATACTTAGCTAAACCAGCTGTCCCCTGAAACATGCAGTGCTGTTCATGTCTGCCAAGCGCCGTGTGTGTGCTTGCAGCACCTTTTGTCTGAAGATGTGTGACACAGACTGACAGCTGGTGGTTAGCAGTTAGCGTTAGCTTCCTTGAGTGTCCTTATTTATCATCAGTTTAAACATAGCAAAGCTAATTTTGTCATTTGAGGAATATGAGGTAACGAAGCAAACGTTTGGGTTAGCAGTGTCCACCTCTGAAAATACGAGCAACAGCCTTGTCCTGCGCAAAATATGTTTATGGAAGCCATTTTGGTGTAGAGAATCCGTTGTTAAACAGTCCAATTGTTGGCCTTATACAATGCTGTTATTGCAAGCATGACCGAGCCCCCTGGAAACAATAGCTGGACATCAGAGCGTTAATGATTGGTTGGTAGCCTGATGATCCTCTTTTGCATGTGAGCAACTAGTTTTGATTGCCACAGCTTAACTTGTTGATCCGCCACAACTTATAAGGCTGAGATTACTTGAAACTCTTCAGGCTGAAGAAGTATCTTAGAGAAGAGACGAAACGTTTGAACAAAGATAAAAAGGTTCTGAAAACAGGGTTTTCAGAACCTTTTAACAAGAAATAACTGGTTCTTCCTTTCTGCACAGCCACTACGGGTTTTATGACGCCAGCGAAGATGTTGTGGAAATGAGGAACCAGGAGGTAGGTGTCAAACTGTTCTTTTCTGCTATCAGTTGATGAGACTTTTGACTACTTCAACTGAAATCAATATTGTGTGATAAGAAATAATGATTTTAGGCTAAAACATCCTTTTATGTGGGAAGAAATCTGTGTTTTATGAAGATTATGAGGAGCTGGGTCACCTTGGCCATGTTCCTGGAGGCTAAAGCTGGACTTTCAGTGGGTTTGTGTTGCATCAGTCAGAGAAAGGCTTCCTTTAGTAGGAAAGCTTTAATGAAAACGAACCTGGAAAACCTGTATAAATGTATCAGAGCTTAACAGCTCCACAAACAGCTCAGCTGATGTTATTAAAACCTGTCAGACTCAACAGTTTTATATTTAAACGCAGGAAATGTGTTTCTGTCTTCTTCTCCTCTGACAGTTTTACAAGCGCGACACGTTTGGTCTGAGGACGCTGGACGCTCGCGGTGACGTGTCGGTGTGCGTTCAGTCCGGCGTGGAGCACACACACTGGCACTCCAACATCACCGTGTTCACCAACTGCATAGAGAAATGGCTCATATGAAAGTGCCTCAACACACACTAAAATGTGCTAAAGTTTAAAACATGTAAGCTTTTAAATTCAGCTGGTACTAAATTAAGACCATAAATGCTCAACACAGAGAATGTGGCGACATCTAGTGGTAAAACTGAAGATTGCAACCAAATAGACTATTTTCCTTGCCTTTGTAAACTTCATGCTTTGTTGATTTTTTGCAACCTAAAATCTGTAATGATATCTAGTTCAACATTACTCCAACTTTCCTAATTAATCCTATGTTTCTGCAGACATTTATAATAATAGAAAAAAGTATTTTAACTCTCATTTCATTGCCTTTTTTAAATTTGTCAATAGGAAAGGAAAGCTTTTCTATGATCAATACAATTTAATGCCAAATTAAAAATGTTGCATAGTACCTGAATGAATTCATGAAGTTTTCTGAATTTTATTTCATTCTGAATTTTATTTCATTGTTTCTGACCTGACAGAAGGTCTTTATTGGGTCAAAATGTATATTCTGACTTAGAATGTTTTGACCTAAAATTATATTTTACAAAAAATTATGTAGGTCTTCAGTTTTATTGTATTTCATATTAATTCTTTCATTGTTTATTTTGTTTTGTACCCAGCTGGATTAAAAGACACCCTTATGATGACAAATGATACGATTTTTAAGTTGAGTTAAATGTAAGTGCTTTGATTTTACAGATTCTGCCAATAAAAACTTCACTCTTCTACGACTAAAGATTTTTAAAGGGAAAAATTTAGCATTTTGGTATATTTACCATTGATATCTTTTTCAATTGAATTAAATTTTATTTATTATGTAGCACCAATTCACAACACATGTCATCTCAAGGCACCTTAGTCAAATTCAAAGTCAAATTCAATCAAATACAGATTAGTAAAACAGTTTCCTATCAAAGGAAACCCAGTAGAATTTAAAATTCTTCTTCTAATGTATAAAGCCCTTAATAATGAAGCTCCATCATATATCAGAGCTCTGATTACCCCGTATGTTCCTAACAGAGCACTTCGCTCTCAGACTGCAGGTCTGCTGGTGGTTCCTAGAGTCCCTAAATGATAAATGGACTGGACTTATATAGCGCTTTTGCAGTCATACTGACCACTCAAAGCACTGTAAAGAGCTACATTCACCCAAACTCACTCACTAACACGCATACATTTGTACACCAATACACAGATTGGTGGGCAAAGTTAAGTGAAGTTAAGTGCCTTGCAAGACAACTACTCAACCCATCAAGTTACAGTAGAATGCTACTCTAAAAGTAGAATGGGAGGCAGATCCTTTAGCTATCAGGCTCCTCTCCTGTGGAACCAACTCCCAGTTTTGGTCCGTGAGGCAGACACCCCGTCTACTTTTAAGACTAATCTTAAAACTTTCCTTTGTGACAAAGCTTCTAGTCAGAGTGGCTCATGTTACCCTGAGCTACCTGTATAGTTATGCTGCTATAGGCTTAGACTGCTGGAGGACATCAGGGTCTATTTCTCTCACTCTGCTGAGTTCTCCTACTGCTCTCCACTCTGCATTGTTTGTTGTTATTTAAGTTTTTAACTTTTTGTTCTCTGTCATTTTACTATTCATAGAAGGTACACCTGGTCTGGTGTTCTGTTAGCTGTGACATCATCAGGGGAGGCAGATCATCCTCTATTACCATCTAACATAGAAAGTACTCCTGGGTCAATGTGAGCTTCTGTGCTTTCTGTGTCTCTGCTCTGTCTTCTCTACCATAGAAAGTACTCCTGGGTCAATGTGAGCTTCTGTGCTTTCTGTGTCTCTGCTCTGTCTTCTCTAACATAGAAAGTACTCCTGGGTCAATGTGAGCTTCTGAGCTTTCTGTGTCTCTGCTCTATCTTCTCTAACATAGAAAGTACTCCTGGGTCAGTGTGAGCTTCTGTGCTTTCTGTGTCTCTGCTCTGTCTTCTCTAAGCCCCAGTGGGTGGAGGCAGATGAGCGTTCACACTGAGCCTGGTTCTAGTTCTGCTGGAGGTTCTCCTCCCTGTTAAAGGGAAGTTTTCCTCTCCACTGTCGCTTCATGCATGCTCAGTATGAGGGATTGCTGCAAAGCCATCAACAATGCAGACGACTGTCCACTGTGGCTCTACGCTCTTTCAGGAGGAGTGAATGCTGCTTGGAGAGACTTGATGCAACCTGCTGGGTTTCCTTAGAGAGGAAACTTTCTCACCAACCTGGAGGATCTGATGGAGTCTGACTTTAGAAAGAGCCTTGAGATGATGGGATGTGAATTGGAGCTATAGAAATTAAATTTTATTGAATTACATTAAATTGAATTGTTGAAATAAAACAAAATCCACACCAATGATTAAAAAACATGAAAACAGAACTTCCAACTCCAGAGAAAACCGGGAGCTAGTAACTTTGTCACTTTAAAAGCAAAAGTATGAGCAAAAACAAGCTGTAATGAAGGTAAGGGTTCATGTTGTGAATTGGTGCATTATAAATAAAATGTAATTGACTTGAATTGAATGATGAAGGTGCCTCTAAAACAACTCCAGTTTAGTTAACTTAGCTTAGAGCATGCAACCGAAGCACAAACAGGAAACACGTGACCACTACAGCCGGAAGAGGGAGCAGCGTTCACTGCCCTCCTGTGGCCAACAGAGGAACTACAGGTAGACGCTCCGAACTGAACCAGTTCCTGTTCGCAGGAACCTCCTAAACCAAACTCATCAAATAAACAGCGACCAAAGAAAGGGCTCACTGAGTTACAGCACATTTGGCTTTTTGAAAATAGAATAAACATAATTTTTTTATTAAAATTCACCGCTCAAAAAGATTAACAGCAAAAGGAACCTTTTTTAGTCAGAGTTTAGTATGCAGTCTGTTAAAGGTGTGAAACATTGATCAACTCAATTTAAATTTGCATGTTATCTAAGCCATTTGAAGGCCTTTGTTTGGCAATGGTATAAAGCTTGTTACTCCACATTACTCCAGACTTTTTGAATTGAGAAAGCCTCCGGGAGAGGAAGCAAAATGTCTTCAACTACAGAAAACAAGTCCAGTTTCTTTGTTTTTTACTTTTTTTGGATTGATCAACTCAGTTCAGTAGTAGTGGGGGTTGTTAATCGGCAGCTATGCTTAAATGGACAAAAGTATTCAGACTAAAGGGCCGATCGGAAAAAAAATGTGCCACGTAAACAAGCCAATCGGAATATGATGATCGGATTAAGTTTAGTCTGAATGAAATTGTATTCTGAATGATAGAGGTGGTTAATGCAGATTGATAATTCGATGAACGTGGTCCAGGTCGAGGTCCAGAAAGACATAAAGCCAATGAGGTATCCGACAGCGGCAAGGCGACACAAGGAAATACAGAAACTTGAAATTTATCAAAACATAGTCAAGATGGGCAAGGAACACCCGACTCAACTCAAATCACTCGATGACTTTCAAAAATCTGGCACAGACTGACTGAAGGACAGCGGTATATAAACGCAGGAAACAGGATTGCTGCAGTGATGCTGCAGGACAAATACAGGTGCACTTGATAATCTTGATTGCAGGTAGCAGGAGGAATTTTAGAGAATCTAGCAGTGAGCTGGGCCAGAACATGACCAGGAACAGACTTCATGAGGGGGGCCTGAGGGCCCGATGTCCTCTAGTAGGACCTACGCTCACTACCCGGCACTGTGGAGCATGACTGGCATTTACCAGTGAACACTAGCAGTGTTCTCTGGCAGTGTATGTTATTATGTCTATAATAGCATACATTATTTCTATAATAGCATACATCTCCATATTTATTCAGTAATAATCCATGTCCTGTACATATGGAACCACTGCTTATCCTGCACTTGCTGCTATTGCACTTCTGGTTAGACCTAAACTGAATTTCGTTGCCTTGTACCTGTACCTGTGTAATGGCAATAAAGTTTAATCTAATCTAATCTAATCTAATCTAATCTAATCTAATCTAAAGATGAGAGCAGGTTTACTCTGAGCTTGTGTGACAGATGAGAACGGTTCTGGAGAAGCTGTGGTGATCGTCATGCTGCCTGCAAGATTGTTCACATTTGGTGGTGGGTCAATGTTGGTCTGGAGAGGCATCTCCATGGAGGAACATAAGCACCTGTACAGGATAAATTATGGAACCCTGGCTGCTATAAGGTACACAAATGTTGCACAATTAATATAGAAAATACACATCTGGTGGGCTTCCTAATAGTAAAGAATTAAAATAGTCCTTCCTTGAAGTAACAAATGCATGAACTAGTTTTTTAGCATCACCCCTGGACAGAATATTTTATCATTTTGGCGATATTCCGGAGGTGATAAAAGGAAACCCTGGAAACGTGTTTAACATGGGATTTAAATTACATGTCTTGGTAAAAAAATAACACCATGGTTTGTTACTTTATTACCAGAGACCAATTTAATGCCATCCATATTAAGTGATTGATTAAGAAGTTTATTTTTTGAGGACTCTGGTCCAAAGATTACAACTTCTGTCTTACAACTTTTAGTATTTTTATTAAATGTAAAGTGACTCCTGGACGCTTTCCTGCACTTTGGTCCAACAACAAATTTCAATCAAGACTTGATAATTATTTATTCACGAGTTGCCTGTTTTTCCTATTCGTTATTGTTCATAATGTTCTGTACATTTCACTTTCTTACCTACAACATGTTTGTACCACAGAGATATAGACTCTTGATGACTGTTAAAGAAATTTATGCTTATTCCACTGTTTAATCTATGACTCACTTTACTTTATTATTTTCTCTTTGTTTGTTTTGTTCCTCAGTCCTGGAACCAATGCAATTTCCTTGTAATGGTGACAACAGTGTGCAACTTCTTATCTTGTCATTATAATTTTCCATTTGTCCCTTGTATTTGGTACATCTTGAACCAGCTGCATAACTGCTAGTAGAACAGCCCTGTTAGCTCTAAAACCAGAAAACTTAAGACAAAAATACCTGTCAAAGCTTTCACCTTATATATATATCAAAAGCCAAGCATCCAGGTTGGGTCGCCAGGACTGGAGATGGAGTTATAATCTATAACCTACTATAATTATTATAATTAGGTCTTTTTAACATCCAAGTGGTTTAATAATGTCATATATTTCTAGTTTTTCAGAATCTCCTCTAAAGAAATGAGCTGTGCTCCAGAGCAACTATTCTCAATATGATCCACATATTTTATTTAATTTCATTTTTTGTTCTACGTCACTTCAAGCTAGAAATCCATTGATTTCTAACCACCACATGAACTAAATGTGACGCGGTCTGGTTGTTGGGGGGAAGAAGCAGCTGTCTGACTAAAAGTGAAAATGATTCATTTAAATGAACCTTTTGAACAAACAGTAGCCCAATCTTCAGCAGCATGTAATTCTTGCTTATTTCCTTTCATATCTTCTTCTTCATTCTCATGGAGTTGCCTCTAACATTTGTGATGGCCTGATGAACTCAGAGCTACAGTGTTAAATGGGTTCATTGCAGCGTGGGTTGGATTTCTGATGAAATAACGACAGAAGAAGGATGTGGTAAAATGAACACGCCCACCGTAATAAATAGGAGGGAACCTGCATGTTCTCAGAGAATACAAGAAGTCTCTCCTCAGATCTCCTGCTCCCGTGGATCCTCCAGCAGAGATGATGGCTCCGTGGACCAGCAGGGTTCCCCTGGCGGTGCTGCTGCTGGTGCTACTGGCTGCA
Source organism: Fundulus heteroclitus (assembly GCF_011125445.2). Taxonomy (NCBI): domain Eukaryota; kingdom Metazoa; phylum Chordata; class Actinopteri; order Cyprinodontiformes; family Fundulidae; genus Fundulus; species Fundulus heteroclitus. Next base: position 44,734,243 of record NC_046363.1, read on the forward strand.
CGCTGCACGGATGGATACAAGCCGGTCGTCATCGTTCACGGCATTTTGGACGGACCCAAGGAGTTTGAGACTCTCTCCACGTTCATTAAGAAGGTGGGTCTGTTCAACTTTTGAATACTTAGTCATAACTGATAACCTACATTTATTTTTAAAAATCTGTCATAAGTTTCACACTTTGTTGCAATTATTTGAATGCTATTTTATCTCGTTTTTTTTCTTTCATTCATTTTAAAAATATCCTACTGTGCAAAACTCTTGGTCCACTTACAGTTCTTTCAACATTTTATGTACAAATAGCCTTTAGACCTTCTTCTGCTCTTTGACGTTTATGTAGATTCACAGTTTTCCAGAGTTTCTGGAGGTCTTCTAAAGTTTTTTATGAAGTTATTTTATTTCAGAAACACAAAAATATAGTAAAAATTAACCAATATAATGATGAATTTAGCCAGAGAAAAATAAACATAAATACATATTAAAAGAAAAAATAACATTTAATAAATAATCATATAATAAAGAAATAAAGCTTAACTACTCATGGCTCTTTTCCAGACATTTAAATGTATCTATAGCTTTAAATTGGCCAACATGTGGATTTAAGCTGTTTCACAACTATGGGGCAGCCACACCTTAACATCTCGGTTTGGATCCCAGAGCTGGAGAAACTGGCTGGTTGTGTTTGGTGAGGAGATACCAGCAGTGAGACTACATCACAGGAGTCCAGAAAAGATCTGATGAAAGCAGGAATAACCTTCTTCAGTTTCCATATTCACAAAGAATCCAAAGACTAAAAGTAGCTCTTAGTGATGTAATTTTAAGAAAAATCTTAGAATTTTACCTCGGTAAGTTAAAAGTTATTCACAAAGCCCTCTAGGCATTCAATTCAATTCAATTTTATTTATATAGTGCCAATTCATGATACAGGTCAGCCCAAGGCACTTTCCAAAGTCACATTGAATCAGATTATACAGATTGGTCAAAAAGTTTCCTATCTAAGGAGAGAGTTAAGTATTAATAGAGTGCTGTTAATGTACTCTACTTTTTCCACTAACTATTCATTTTAACATGCCTTGTATGTATGTTGTGTTTATGTATTGTCTTTCAATGCTTCTACATCAACCTGCCACGGGGGTGCAGATGAAATTAGCCTGCATGGCTAAATCTGGCATATTTACATGTTGAACCTTGTTGTGAGCATGTCAATGAATAATGAGTCCTATTTTAAATAAATAAACTCTAAAAGAAAGTTAGGGGTAGTGAGAAGCACTTTTAGAGAGCCTTAGAGTGTCTGAAGCAGAGAAGATGGTAGAAACAGAGAGAGCTGATTGGTTGATCCACCACCTGAACAGTGGAGGAAATGAGCACATAAACTTTTTTAAAGGGACAGTGTGTAACTAATTTGGATTTTAATTAGCAAAAATCAGGTATTGCTTTTATAAATACATATTCTGGCAAAGTCTAATAATCTCACATCAAAATTATTGTTCTCATAGCTTAGAATTTGTAGTTTATAAATACATAGGTGGCGGTGCACACACTGGGAGGTGCCATGTTGCGTCATTATTTCTGATTTCAGAATCAGAAAGAGGACCAACTTGTCAGCCTTACGCGTTTTCCCATATCTGTTTTCTATATGAAGACGTGCCGTTGGTGGAGGAGTAGAAAAGAAGCAAAGACGACTGTAGATCATTCTATTTGCCGTTTTCAGTTGAAATGGAGGACCATTCATACTCCTTGCCCAGTGAGAGGGAAGAGAAAGTAACCAAGAAAATAAAAAGTAATAACCGGGAGAAAATGAGAGTCTATATTGGTGTAGCTATTATTACCAGGTGGAGATACTATATGAGGTAGAGGGGACGGATGCGAAGGTTGCAGCTTTCTGCTGGACAGGTAAGTTAATTTAATATAACCGGGAAGTTAATTTTTGGCTTTATGTTAGAAACAGGGCAGTGTGGTCCAGCAACCACTTTGTCCTACCGGCAGAAACGGGTCGTTTTGTTCGCCTCTCTCTTCCTATGCCGCTTTCTCCCTTTCAGGGACGAAGGGTGTGTATATGTAGTCTGCGAGGGATGTCGGCTGGCCCGTTCACTGTCTTTAGTGCAGCAGCAAGACCGGCAGGTTCCTTTACTGGTGTTTATAGTTGCTTATTTTAGAGCCTAAATAAGCAACTGCACATTTAGAAATGAGCCCAAAAACTGAGACTCACAGATTCTTCAAGTGGTTTTAGAAAAAAAACAAGCGGACTTGGCAACAGTGCCAAAAAACATTTCACACCAAGACTGTAGCTATTCGCAATTAGCAGTAGCTAAACACGGTGGACATGTTTACTTTGTCACACTTATGATGCTTAGAGGCTTCCATAGTAGCTATTGCAGAAAAGCTGTTAGTAATTCAATTAGCACACCACTAGGTGGTGTGCCAGTGGGAAAATCATATGAATATGTAGATAAGATAAACTTTATCATCCCCATAGAGGAAAATTTCAAATTGTCAGAATCAGTTTTATTTTAGGGAGAACACCTGGTAGATATGGATCAGCTACAGAGCTGCCAGGATCATCTGTAATTACAGTTTTACTCACTCGGATATATAATTTTCCCCTCTGGTTCATGTTTTTTTACTCATTTGCATCCAGGTACATCCAGGCACCGAGGTACATACCATTAGTCTCTACAACAACTTGGAGAGTCTGAAGCCGTTGTGGATGCAGGTCCGAGACTTCAAAAAGGCCATCAAGGAGATCATGAACAAGTCTCCTAAAGGAGTCCATCTGCTGTGTTTCTCACAAGGTGATAAAGCACAAAATTGCATTAATCTAATGCCCAGACTGAGAGAACCAGATATTTAAACATGACATGGTTTTGCATTCTAAAAGGTTTATTATTAATCATAAAGCCTTGATACAGGCAGGCAAAACCTCTGCAGAAGTCTGGAGATGTTGAGAGCAAATATGCAGACAGACTAAGGCAGAGAAACAGGTGTAGGAGGTTGACTTGGTTGATGCAGCAGCAAAGCTCACAGATGCATATGATGATCTTAATTGCTGAGGTGCTGGAAAATGACAGAGCAGACTGACAGCCGAGCCAGAATCATGGAGATTAAGGCTTAAGATTTTTAGCATCACCCATAGAACAACCTATTAAAATCATGTTTTGTGCATTCCAAAGGTGGGTCAAAGTACATTCTAATGCACTATAGGTACCAGTTACAACCGGTGTTCCCCAAGGCTCTGTCCTGGGACCCCTGCTTTATCATTTACATACTCCCCCTTGGCAACATATTCATGAAATTCTACATTAATGTTCACTGCTATGCGGATGACACCCAGCTCTATCTTTCCTGTAAACCAAACTTTTCACTCCCACCTCCTTCAATAATCTCCTACTTAACTGAAATAAAATCCTGGTTCACCTCCAACTTTCTTAAATTGAATAATGACAAGACAGATATCCTCCCAGTGGGAACCAAATCTACATTATCCAAAGCTGACAGTTTCTCCCTTTCATTGACAACTCTGTAATCTCCCTCTCACCTCAGGTTAAGAGTCTCTCTCCCCTGGTTCCACCTGTATTCTCGTTCATAGTCTAGTCATTTCCTGCATCGATTACTGTAACTCTCTTCGTTTTTGTCTTCCTCAAAAATCCCTTCACAAGCTTCAGGCAGTGCAAAACTAAGCAGCTCGCAACATTTCTACAACTCTGGAATTCACTCCCCCCTGACATCTGAAGACTCCCCCCTGAAGACTGCCTTTTCATTATGATTTTCTGTTACTTTCCTGTGTGTAGTTTGTGTTGTTTCTTGTAATTATGACAATGTGGCTTTTACCACTTATTGTCTTTACCTGTACAGTGTCCTTGAGTGTTTTGAAAAACACTTGAAATAAAATGTATTATTATTATTATTATTATTATTATTATTATTATTATTATTATTATTATTATTATTATTATTATTATTATTATTATTATTATTAATGATAATAATATTTTAGAGTAGATTATTTTCATTTGCCATTCTGCACAAATTATTCTCCAGCTCCTAAACCTGGTAGAACCAGAGAAAACAGGACAACTATGGCTGCAGATCACGCCTCATCATGCACAGATTGCATTAATATTAGTGTTAGCCTATATATGCCCTTTCCAGTAAGCCCCTACATGTGATTACCATGAATTGACCACTTTATGATAAAAACTGGTTTAATGCATCATTTCTCACCTTCAAACATAAAAGAAAAACACAAAAAACATTTCCAGGCACAAATGAAGTTTCTACATTCATCCATGACTTTATGTTCAGTGGAGAGGGAGTACAGCCTGCTTAGTCAGGGTGGCCCAAGTCAGTTACACAGTAGTACCAACTGCAAAAGATAATTTTATGGTTGTAAACAAGTCCAGCTCTATAGGTGTTAAAGTCAAATCAAATCATTTTAATTATATAGTAACAATTTACAACACATGTCATTTCAAAGCTCTTTACAGAGTCAATAAAATCATCCAGACAGATTAGTTAAAAGTTTTCAGTCTAAGGAAAACCCAGCCGGTTGCATTGAGCCTTTGACTAGATGCAAATGACTGGATGAGCGTGAAGCCGTAGTTTCTAATCTCCTGGTTTTCCTCGTCTCGGTTTGCCCTCATTGGACACCTGATCTGCTTCTGTTTTCTGGACACGACCAGATGGCTGTTTCACAAAAGCAGAATTTAGAAAGCCAAGGTAAGAGATAAAGCCAGGCTTAACTTAGTGTGATCAGAGCGTCTCGGCTTTGTCCATTTCACGAAGACATATCCAGGCTCAGGAGTTGCGACTATGTCAAGCCAGGTTGAAGTAATTCAGGTAAATACCCACCCCCAGCTACAGAGGGATGGCATTTTTTCAGCAAAACAACTTTGCAAAACAATGTTCACCTCATATCAGATTTCAACAGCGGCATTGATAATTAACAAAAACATTATTTGCATCAAAAATATTAATCTTAGACTCTGAAACAAATTTAAATAATTCAATGTAGGATATGTGATTTGCAATTAAATTATCCATGATAAATATATGAAATAACATTCTTCTCATTAACAGTTGTTGTGTAACAGATCCTTATGGTTTGTATTTTTTTTTTCACTCTTGGGGCTGGTCAGTGTTGCCAATGACTGAACAGAGAAGGTAGCAGAATTACCTATGTCTGGCTGTTAGCCTGGTCTCGTGCAGAATAAATCGCCATGATAATGATGTGTTACTGCTTTAGTGAAACCGAGTCAAGTCTTAATTCAGCTATAGTTACTGCTGGTGAACCAGATATTCAGCCGGGCAGAGTTACGTGTTTTTTAAAGGTTTATTGAGAGGGAATGAGTAATGAGAGAGGTGTTATGTTTAGAAGCCAGGATGAGGTAGAAGCTCACATAGACAAATAACTCTTTACAGCTTTTATTCAGAACTCGTTCAGCAGAATAGTAATGTCATGTATTCCTTTTCTCCATCTCACTTCTTCTCGTTTTTCTTGTTCTCTACTCGTACACCACCTAGTGGTAGACACAACAGGCAAGCAGGACCAGCCTTGAGCAGATGCAGGTGGAACCAGAATAAAACAGAGGATTTAATAGCTGATAGTGTAGGCAGGCAGGGGTGACCAGCAGATGCAGTAAACAACGTAGGGAACCACCAGAACGGGCAGAGCTAGCGGCTGGAACTCAGGGGGAAACAGTCAGAACTGCAGCATGCAGACATGCTGCAGAGTCCAGTGGGCTGAGCTCAAAGGAAGTAGTACAGTCAAAGCACATCACACGAGATGAGGTCAGATCAAATGAGAAGAGAAGTTCTGGCAGGGATGAGTTGGCAGAAGCAGGTATATGTAAGCAGGTGACTCATATCTACTGTTTGTTGCTGTTGAATCTCTCACACCAGTCAGATCGTCCCCATCCAGGTGGATTAATAAAATATTGCTGATAGCAATGATCGCCTAAACTGATGCTTGCCTTATTTTGTCTATTTTCCTTTTTAAGGCGGTGTAATCTGTCGAGCAGTTCTCTCCACGTCTCCCAATCACAACGTGCACACATTCATCTCCCTGTCATCTCCGCTGGCTGGACAGTACGGAGGTTAGATGTTTCCTAGTGTTTACATGTCCAGATCTGTTCTCCTTCACACAAACCTCAATTATTTAGAGGATAATAAATACACAGCTGATGGTTTTGGTCTTTTTTCACAGACACAGATTACCTGAAGAAGGTGCTTCCTAACCATGCAAAGAAGATGGTTTATATCTTTTGCTACAACAAAATGGGGCAAAAAATGTCTATGTGCAGCTACTGGAATGGTGAGTTTGGAGCAGAAAGGCTGCCTGACTTTCTCTGTCAGCAGAGTATAAAACAAAGATTATGGTTTCTCTCTGTGCAGACCCTCACCATAGAGCCGACTACCTAAGGGGCAACACCTTCCTGCCGCTGATAAACGGTGAAAAACCTCACAAGTTCATGAAAGGTAGTAAAAGTTGACACCTTTATTATTCATTAATTATGTAAATGTATCCTGTCCTCACAGCATAGTGTCTTGGCAGACTTTCCCAATCCTTTAAAGCAAAATTAAAAAAAAAAAATCAGTGGAACAGGATTGTTCTTTAAAGAGGAATATTGCATAAAGACTGATTCTGTTGCCAATATGATTCTGTGATAAACATTTGTGTACATATATCTAACTCTTTGCCAGAATACAGACATTTTTATTAGGCTAAATCCTCAGGACAAAAATGAAACATCTGAAATCATTGTGTGCATGCCCAGCATGCTCTCAGCAGACAGCTGTGGGGCACAAATACAACCATAGGCTTTATACACATATTCAATTCAATTCAATTAAATTTTATTTATATAGCACCAAATCATGAAACATGTCATCTCAAGGCACTTTACAAAATCAAGTTCAATCATATTATACAGATTGGGTCAGATTATACAGATTGGTCAAAATGTCCTATATAAGGAAACCAGTTGATTGCATCAAAGTCCCGACAAGCAGCATTCACTCCTGGAGAAGCGTAGAGCCACAGGGAGAGTCGTCTGCATTGTACATGGCTTTGCTGCAATCCCTCATACTGAGCAAGCATGAAGCGACAGTGGGAAGAAAAACTCCCCATTAACGGGAAGGAAAACCTCCGGCAGAACCGGGCTCAGTATGAACGGTCATCTGCCTCGACCGACTGGGGTTACAGAAGACAGAGCAGAGACACAACAAGAGAGACAAAAAAGCACAGAAGCACACATTGATCTAGTAATCTGTTCCACATTAGATGGTAGTAGCGGGTGAGCCGTCTTCTCTGGATGATGTCACAGTTAACAGAACACCAGACCAGGTGTACCTACTATGAAGAAAACGAGAGAGAGCAAAAAGTTAAAAGCTGAAATGACGACAGTCATTTCAATGTAATACAATGCAAAACTGGAGAACAGTAGACTGAAGAACAGTAGAAATCAGTAGAGTGAGAAAATTAGACCCTGATGTCCTCCAGCAGCCTAAGCCTATCATAGCACAACTACAGAGATAGCTCAGGGTAACATGAGCCACTCTAACTATAAGCTTTGTCAAAAAGGAAAGTTTTAAGATTAGTCTTAAAAATAGATAGGGTGTCTGCCTCACGGACCAAAACTGGGAGTTAGTTCCACAGGAGAGGAGCCTGATAGCTAAAGGACCTGCCTCCCATTCTACTTTTAGAGACTCTAGGAACCACCAGCAGGCCTGCAGTCTGAGAGCGAAGTGCTCTGTTAGGAACATACGGGGTAATCAGAGCTCTGATATATGATGGAGCTTGATTATTAAGGGCTTTATACGTTAGTAAAGAATTACAATAGTCCAGCCTTTAAGTAACAAATGCATGGACTAGTTTTTCAGCATCACCCCTGGACAGAATGTTTCTAATTTTGGTGATATTACTGAGGTGAAAAAAGGAAACTCTGGAAACCTGTTTAATATGGGATTTAAATGACATGTCTTGGTCGAAAACAACACCAAGATTTTTAACTTTATTACCAGAGGCCAAGTTAATGCCATCCAGATTAAGTGATTAATTAAGAACTTTATTTTTTGAAGACTCTGGCCAAAGATTACAACTTCTGTCTTGTCAGAATTTAAATGCAGGAAATTTAAAGTCATCCAGCTTTTGATGTCATCAAGACATGACTGCAGTCGAAGTAACTGATTGGATTCATCAGGATTTATGGATAAATATAGCTGGGTGTCATCAGCATAACAGTGGAAATTAATCCCATGCTGTCTGATAATTTTGCCAATCGGAAGCATATATATAGTAAATAGAATTGGTCCAAGGACTGAACCCTGTGGTACTCCACAGGTGACCCTAGAGTTTGAAGAAGATTTATTATTAACATGAACAAACTGGAATCTGTCCGACAGATAAGATTTAAACCAGCCTAATGCTTTTCCCTTAATCCCTACAGTATGCTCAAGTCTTTGTAGGAGAATATTGTGATCAACTGTATCAAATGCAGCACTGAGATCTAACAGGACAAGTATAGACACAAGTCCATTATCTGAGGCCATGAGAATATCATTAGGTGACCTTCACCAGAGATGTTTCAGTGCTATGATGAGCTCTGAAAGCCTGACTGAACCTCCTCAAGTACGGTCATTACTTTGTAAATGTTCACATAGTTGATTAGCAACTACTTTCTCAAGAATTTTAGATAAGAAAAGAAGATTAGATATAGGTCTGTAATTTACTAACTCATCTTGATCAAGAGATGGTTTCTTAAGTAAAGGTTTAATAACAGCTACTTTAAAAGCCTGTGGTACATATCCATTTACCAAGGATAGATTAATCATGTCTAAAATAGGACCACTGATCAGAGGGAATACCTCCTTAAACAACTTGGTTGGGATTGGGTCTAACATGCAGGTAAAAGGTTTAGATGAAGCTAAAATTTTAGATAGCTCAGAAAGCTCTACTGCTTCTAAACAGTTCACACACTGCACAGGTTCTAAGGATTCCTCCAATGCTGCCTCACTTACTGAGGATGAGGTAATCATGTTTGGGAGGATGCCAATTATTTTATTTTTAATGGAATCAATTTTATTTATGAAGAATCCCATAAAATCATTACTGCTAAGAGCTAAGGGAATGGATGGATCAACAGAGCTGTGGCTCTGGGTAAGTTTGGCAACTGTATTGAAGAGAAATCTAGGATTATTCTTATTCTCCTCAATTAATGATGAAAAATATGCTGCTCTAACTCTGCGAAGGGTCTTGTTATACAACAATAGACTGTCCCTCCAGATTAGGTAGGATTCCTCTTGGTGTGTAGAGCGCCATTTTCTCTCCAATTTCCTAACATTGTGCTTCAAGGAACGCAGCTTTGAATTAAACCAAGGAGCCAGCTCCCTGTGAATAATCACCTTCTTTTTCAAGGGAGCTACATTGTCTAATGTAGAACGCAATGACGAAGTGATACCGTTTACAAAGACATCTATTTGTGAATTGGAAGAAACAACATTGCTGCCATCTACAGGGCATTTCTGCAATATGGAGGATATTAAAAAGGGGACAGACTCTTTAAGTTTTGATACAGCATTATCCGATAAAGATCTACTATAATGGAACCCTCTTTTGGGGGTGGAGAACTCAGTTAGATTAAACTCAAATGTTATTAAAAAATGATCAGATAGGACAGGGTTGTGAGGAAATACTGTTAATTCTTCACAATCAATGCCATATGTCAGCACAAGGTCTAAAGTATGGAGCCAAGAGTGCGTCGGTTTATGCACATTTTGAGCAAAACCAATTGAATCTAGGATAGTTTTAAAGGCTACACTAAGGTTATCACATTCTGTGTCAACATGGATGTTAAAATCACCCACTATAATAACCTTATCAGTATTTAACACCAAATCAGATAAGAAATCTGACCACTCATCCAAAAACTGAGTGTAAGGGCCTGGTGGACGATACAAAACAACAAACAGAAGAGGTTTTATTGCTTTGCAGTTTGGATGAGGGAAACTGAGGGTTAAATGTTCAAAAGAACTGTAGTTATTAATTGGCCTGGGACTAATTAATAAATCAGACTGAAAGATGGTTGCCACTCCTCCTCCTCTTCCCACAGATCTGGGAATGTGGAAATTTGAATAATTGGAGGGAGCTGACTCATTTATACTAACGTAGTCCTCTTGTAGCCAGGTTTCTGTGAGACAAAACAAATCAATCTGTTTATCAGAAATCAATTCGTTAACTAACAAAGTCTTTGGAGGGAGAGACCTTATATTTAATAGACCACATTTAATTGTTTTATTTTTAGGTTCAAGGTGAACCGTATTGATTTTTATTAGGTTTTTATGATTTGTTCCTTTTAGATAAGTTTTTGATCTGTTAAGTTTTGGCCGTGGGAAAGACACCGTCTCAATAGGATAATGGATGGGTAACAGTACAGAAGCTGCAGAGAGGTGTGTTAAACTACGGCTCTGCTTCCTGGTCTGGACCTGGGTTGTCAGCATTTTGGAGAACTAATAAATCCGGCCAGATTTCTAGAAAGAAGAGCAGCACCATCCAAAGTAGGATGGATGCCGTCTCTCCGAATCAGACCAGGTTTTCCCCAGAAAGTTCTCCAGTTATCAATGTAGCCAACGTCGTTTTCAGGACACCACCTAGACAACCAGCGGTTGAATGATGACATGCGGCTAAACATGTCATCACTGGTCAGAGCAGGCAGGGGACCAGAGAAAATTACGGAGTCCAACATTGCTTTAGCAAACTCACACACTGAAGCAACACCAACTTTAGCGACCTCCGATCGGCGTGACCGGGTGTCATTACAGCCAGCGTGAATAACAATCTTACTGTATTTACGCTTATCCTTAGCCAGCAGTTTTAGGTAAGATTCTATGTCGCCCGTTCTGGCCCCTGGCAGGCATTTAACTATGGTCCCTGGTGTCTCTAGTGCCACGTTTCTGACTATTGAGCTCCCAATAATCAGGGTCGGCTTCTCAGCGGGTGTGTCGCTGAGTGGGGAAAATTTGTTAGAAACGCAGACGGGTTGGTGGTGAACTGGGGGCTGAAATCTAGAGCTATGCTTCCTATGAACTGTCACCCAGCCAGCCTGCTTACCCGGCTGCTCGGGTGCTTCTGGAGGACCACTAAGTGAACTAACGCTAGGTCTATGTGGCTCCGCGCTAGCAGAGGGGCGGCTATCAGCTGGTCTTTCCATAGCACGGAGCCGGGACTCTAATTCTGACACCCTCGCCTCCAAAGCTACAAAAACACTACATTTATTACAAGTACCATTATCACTAAAGGAGGCAGAGGAATAGCTAAACATCTGACACAGAGAGCAGGAGATAAGGGGAGACTTAGTCAGAGACGGAGAAGCTGAAGTAATAGTAGGAGAGGAAGCCATTGTGGAGCTAAAGCTAGGCTAGGCTAAAGCTAGGCTAGCGCCCTTCTACCACGCCAAGAGAGCAAACCGTGAAACACGAGGAGTTCCCAAGCGTGATGTGCAGCAACAGAAAATGTTTTAAAAGTGCTTATGTGTTAGAAACAGATGTTACAGCAAAGAGATTAAAGATAAAAGCGAGAGAATCTGGAGCAACAAACCGTTGCTCACGCAGTGAAAACAGGAAGTGATACAATAGGGTAGTTCACGCGTGACGTCAGCGCTACATCCGGGCATGGTGGTTGGCAAAAAACAGAGCTGCTCTCGTCTACTACATGACAAAACGGGTTATTTAGAGCGTACTTTTAGTTCGTTTATTTAAACAATGCCTACGACTTGTTGTGCTCCTCGTTGCACAGAGAGGCATTCCAAATCGTTGGATGTACGTTTCTGTCGTTTACCGAAGGAGGAAGAACGAAGAATGAAATGGATATTTCAATGAAAAGAGCGCAGGCAGACACTCCCAATGGACTGGGGGAGCCATCATACTACGACAGAATTTGCAGTCTACACTTCATCTCCGGTAAATACAACTTAATTCTGCTCTAGTCATTGTTCTACTTAAATAGCGGCGGAGGGGAGGTGGCGATCGCTCCATTACGCCCCTGTTCACGGGCGCTAGTACTTCTGTGTTTACGCTGCAATGTCGCCAACACCCCCACCCATTTTAACAAGACAAAAACACCAAAATAATTCGTAGTAAACAATGTTTTTTTTTTATCCTACCGGGCGGGTCTTCCTCTGCTGAGACGCGGCCTGTGTCCGACGCCGCTTTCTGCTGTTGCACAAACGTGTGAACAACATCCATCCATCCATCCATTTTCTGACCGCTTAATCCCTCATGGCGTCGCGGGCGTTGCTGGAGCCTTTTTCCCTATATACAATAATTGTAGCCGTCCAGTGGTTTCATGGCTTTCATGATCTCTCGTCTGTACTGGCCTGCGTGTTTATAAGGCAGCTGTATATGTCGCGGTATGGAACCCTTGGTCAGCATTTCACAGACTCGCTCAGTCCCTTCAGGCTTTTGCTGTGTGGATCTGGCAATCTGATACCATCAACTATCAACTTATTCTTAAAACGATCTTGTGATACGTTATCTAAAGAAGAAAAATACGTGGAGAACTCGTCAGTTTCGCTGTTTGCGTCCGCCATTGTGTTCGTCTTTTGCCAACCAGTCCGGCGCGCATGCGCGAAAATCCCGTATCAAAACAATAACAATGAACTGGTCTATACGCCTTACCGCAAACAGACGTCAGCCAAGGAGGAGCAACAAGAAGACAGTCATTGTTGATCGAAATCATTCTGCAAGCACTGCCTTATAATGTCAATGAACACTAAAGCTCCAAGCTTAGATCGTCCAATTGAAATACTGCAATTGCTCGTCACGTTTACGTTGTGTGGTTTGTGGTGATTGCAGCCATACATTACTGGTTTTCCTTGCTAGCTATTAAGACAAAACACGAATGGTGTGGATTCTTTTTGATAAAGGCTAAATTTAGCACTTTCCATCTTGCACAAAAATTAGAGATTAAACATTTAAAACCTCACCAGCCAGTTCAAACTGGATAGGATAAAAACCTGCTCTTTTAACACAGATGAATTAGTTGCTGCTAATATATGTAGAGTTTTTGTTTCCCACTTAACTTATAATGCCAAACTTGCCACTGATATCTACTCTAACAACTATGACAATAACAGTTCAATCATGCAGCCAGTTTTCAAAATGTTGTGGACTATTTCGACTGATGTAAATATTTGCATTACTTTGAGGAGCTATCTGTTTAGTTAATGGATTAATAAGAAATGTTATTGTCCGCAAAAGAGAATAATCCGAATTTTGCAGTATTAGTAACACATCATGAATAAAGATGCTGCTCTGAGATAACTGACCTGTCTCTTTGTCCATATCTATGTTTTTCACATCTGTGATGTACAGTCAGGCCAGCTGACAGCTTTGCTAGGGCCCGGGTTAATGCAGTCTTTCTGGGCCCCCCCTCTACACACACACACACACACACACACACACACACACACACACACACACACACACACACACACACACACACACACACACACACACACACACACACACACATACACACCAAAAAAAAAGTCAACTTAATTGTATATTTCATGCCCTGGAAATCTCTGTATTTTATTGGATATTTTCAACCCATCTATTGAATTTAGTGCACTGGTTGATCTTTTCTTCATAAGAGAACAGCAGCACTGCAGCCAAAATATGAAATATTAGCCAGTCCCTAAGCTTGATGTATCATGAAACTGTTGACCTTTCAGAGTTTGTAATTTTTATTTTACTATTACAAACAAATAATAATAATAAAGTTATGTTCATAGTGTTTTTTTGCCTATTCCACCTCTTATATATTTCAATCCTTATGAAATTTTCCTGTGCTGTGTGCACCTGCCTGTTGCTTTAATCCTATTTATTTTCCTGTTGTGGTATAAATAAAGGATTAGCTAAATAACACTTTTTAATATATGTACTGGGTTCTTTCAAGGTCTTAATTACACTTTCTGTGTGGGCTCCAGTAACATATGATAGTTAATATCTACTTTGAAAGTTAACATGAACTGCTGCTGAAGATGACCACTCTGATCTACCTGGATGTTCTCTGGAGGACTGAAACTCCTCAGTCAGTGACGTCAGTCTGTGGGTCTGTCGGGGCAATGAGAGAAGTGCCGTCTCCTCTCTCCGTTTCTGTCGCTCGACGTTTTCTTGCTCATGGTTTTTCACGTGCTTAGATAAATTTGTTGTGTTTCCACTGATTTTAACCGGCTTTTTACAAACCATTAGCCACACAGTAGCTATAAAAGTTTGGAAGCTCTAAGCGTCCACTGCTTCTAGCCTCTTGTAGGGTCTTTTCAAAAAGAATCTATGGAGGGTTGAGTTAACACACTTAAACCAGGTCAGCTGTGGTTTGTTGGTTTCATTTAAATATATTGAAGTTTTAGAGAGGACCATAACTGCAACTGCCCATACCAATAGTGAAAAAGGATGATTTAGCTGAGTTTAATCATGCTGCCAGTTTACAAAATGTATTATTGGGCCGGATGTGAATATTTGCATTAATTTAAAGAGCTATCAATCTGTTTTTTGTTAATGGATTGATAAGAAACAGATACAAAACATTCTAAATGTCAGCATCCCAAAAAGAAAAGAATCCACATTTTGGAGAAATAATAAAACATCATCGACAAAGAGGTTGAATCACCCGTTTAACTCCTCTAATAACTGCTCTTTATATAAAACAACACTTTAATCTTATCTTATCTGCACATCCTTTCCTCAGAATGGAGAGAAAACTTCCTGCGCATCAAGAAGATGGTGCTGATTGGAGGTCCAGATGATGGGGTCATCACTCCGTGGCAATCCAGGTTTCACCAATTTCAGAAATGTTTTACTTATTTGTCTCATTGCCTGCTAATTGTTAGAATAATCATTCTGAGAGTTAGAACTGCAGAAACCGTAAAAATAACTTTAATAGATCTTCAACAACAAAATAGATAAGCAGCCATTCATAGTTTTGTTTTACAACATTAAGTTTCTACGAAAGAGAAACTCTTATAGTTATTATTATAAACAGTACCTTTACATAAGGATCAACAAGTTTAACTGGGACAATCAAAACTGGTTGTTAAATACAAAAGAGGACCATTAGCCTACCAATGGCTTGTTAGTGCTCTGACATCATTGTTCCCAGGGGGCTCAGTCTTGTAATAAAAGAGGCAGACAATTGGACCCTGAAGCCTCCACTGCTGTTTAACAACGGTTTCTTGCACAAAATGGCTGCCTTTACTCCACTTTCAAACCAACATTCCTCTCTGTCCAGAATGAGAACATCTTCATCCCTGAATGAGGGACTGCAGGCCTGCAGATGAGTGTAAACCACATAATCTTGGCCTGATGTAATGATGTTGCTCTTCTTTGCTGGGCCATCCTTTTGGCCAATGGCTGCTTTGTTTCTCCGACCTACTGGCACTATTATCAGCAACTTTAGGCTTGTTCATTTATTCTGTTTACAAGGTAGAGGTGAAAGAGCTGGTTGCTTGTTTCTCTCTCAAGAACTGGCATACAGCACACACTTGCTCACTATGTTTTTTTCGAAGATGCCGCAGCCTGGGCACAGAATATTAATTCTCCTCAAAAGCTTCCACTGCCATGTAAAGTTAGTTTAAAAGCAATTTATACTTAGCTAAACCAGCTGTCCCCTGAAACATGCAGTGCTGTTCATGTCTGCCAAGCGCCGTGTGTGTGCGTGCAGCACCTTTTGTCTGAAGATGTGTGACACAGACTATGTGACAGCTGATGGTTAGCAGTTAGCGTTAGCTTCCTTGAGTGTCCTTATTTATCATCAGTTTAAACGTAGCAAAGCTAATTTTGTCATTTGCGGAATATGAGGTAATGAAGCAATCGTTCGGGTTAGCAGTGTCCACCTCTGAAAATACGAGCAACAGCCTTGTCCTGCGCAAAAATGTTTATGGAAGCCATTTTTGTGTAGAGAAACCGTTGTTAAACAGTCCAATTGTCGGCCTTATACAATGCTGTTATTGCAAGCATGACCGAGCCCCCTGGAAACAATAGCTGGACATCAGAGCGTTAATGATCGGTTGGTAGCCTGATGATCCTCTTTTGCACGTGAGCAACTAGTTTTGATTGCCACAGCTTAACTTGTTGATCCGCCACACTAAGGTGCTGCTTGTAAGGCTGAGATTACTTGAAACTCTTCAGGCTGAAGAAGTATCTTAGAGAAGAGACGAAACATTTGAACAAAGAAGAAAGGTTCTGAAAACAGGGTTTTCAGAACAAGAAATAACTGGTTCTTCCTTTCTGCACAGCTACTATGGGTTTTATGATGCCAGGGAAGATGTTGTGGAAATGAGGAACCAGGAGGTAGGTGTCAAACTGTTCTTTTCTGCTATCTGTTGATGAGACTTTTGACTACTTCAACTGAAATCAATATTGTGTGATAAGAAAGAATGATTTTAGGCTAAAACATCCTTTTATGTGGGAAGAAATCTGTGTTTTATGAAGATTATGAGGAGCTGGGTCACCTTGGCCATGTTCCTGGAGGCTAAAGTTGGACTTTCAGTGGCTTTGTGTTGCATCAGTCAGAGAGTGGCTTCCTTTAGTAGGAAAGCTTTAATGAAAACGAACCTGGAAAACCTGTATAAATGTATCAGAGCTCAACAGCTCCACAAACAGCTCAGCTTATGTTATTAAAACCTGTCAGACTCAACAGTCTCATGCTTAAACGCAGGAAATGTGTTTCTGTCTTCTTCTCCTCTGACAGTTTTACAAGCGCGACACGTTTGGTCTGAGGACGCTGGACGCTCGTGGTGACGTGTCGGTGTGCGTTCAGTCCGGCGTGGAGCACACACACTGGCACTCCAACTTCACCGTGTTCACCAACTGCATAGAGAAATGGCTCATATGAAAGTGGCTGAACACACACTAAAATGTGCTAAAGTTTAAAACACGTAAGCTTTTAAATTCAGCTGGTACTAAATTAAGACCATAAATGCTCAACACAGAGAATGTGGCGACATCTAGTGGAAAAACTGAAGATTGCAACCAAATAGACTATTTTCCTTGCATTTGTAAACTTCATGCTTTGTTTATTTTTTGCAACCTAAAATCTGTAATGATATCTAGTTCAACATTACTCCAACTTTCCTAATTAATCCTATGTTTCTGCAGACATTTATAATAATAGAAAAAAGTATTTTAACTCTCATTTCATTGCCTTTTTCTAAATTTAATTTGTCAAAAGGAAAGGAAAGCTTTTCTGTGATCAATACAATTTAATGCCAAATTAAAAATGTTACATAGTACCTGAATGAATTCATGAAGTTTTCTGAATTTTATTTCATTCTGATTATTTCTGTTTTTATTTCATTTACGAAGCACTGACCTGCTAGAAGGTCTTTATTGGGTCAAAATGTATATTCTGACATAGAATTATTTGACCTAAAATTCTATTTTATGAAAAAAAATATGTAGGCCTTCAGTTTTATTGTATTTCATATTAATTCTTTCATTATTTATTTTGTTTTGTACCCAGCTGGATTAAAAGACACCCTTATGATGACAAAAGATACGATTTTTAAGTTGAGTTAAATGTATGTGCTTTCTTTTTACAGATTCTTTACTCTTCTATGATTAAAGATTTTTAAAGGGAAAATTTAGCATTTTGGTATATTTAGCATTGATATCTTTTTTCAATTGAATTATATTTTATTTATTATGTAGCACAAATTCACAACACATGTTATCTCAAGGCACTTTAGTCAAATTCAAAGTCAAATTCAATCAAATACAGATTAGTAAAACAGTTTCCTATCTAAGGAAACCCAGTAGATTGTCACAGCTAATAGACAACAAGAAATCAACAAGAGGGATCATATTTCTCCAATTTTAGCTTCCCTTCATTGGCTTCCTGTTAAATCAAGAATATAATTTAAAATTCTTCTTCTAACATATAAAGCCCTTAATAATCAAGCTCCATCATATATCAGAGCTCTGATTACCCCGTATGTTCCTATCAGAGCACTTCACTCTCAGACTGCAGGGGTCCGTTCTTCGTACGTTGCTTAAAACATTCAAGATCAAATGACACATCCAAGATGATTTCATCCGGCTAATCCTGATCCGGCTAATTGGGTTCTTCCAACACACCTGTTGTTTACGATTAGTATGGCTGGATTGAGTTATCTGAGACAACTGCGCGTTCATGCGTTTGTTTAAAAGGGGAAATGTATCGATAGTAGAAACAATGATCAGCAGCACTGCTATTGGCTGTTCAGCATGGCCAAAGAACGCCCACAGTTTTTTTCCCAGCAGAACAAAAGCTTTTAATGGAAGGTTATGCTGAATTTGAGTCATTAATTAAAACACCTAAAAATCTGTTAAAGCCAGGAGAGAGGGCTGGCAAAAAGCAGCAGACAAATTAATGTGTAAATACTGTCCATGGTAGATGTTTCTATCACTTTCTACAGTATTAATTTTTGCATTTTAATAATCTCATATTTACTTTGTTCTTTTATGTCAGAGCCTCCACGGGACCCACTAGAACATGGGGACAAGTAAAAGTGAAATACAAGAATATTCTACAAAATGGTAGCCTTTAATTATTATACTGTATTTTAAAAAGGCACTTGTTATGTCAAGAGATCCAAATTTCAGTGTCATTCCTTAGACACGGGAAGTAAAGGACGCGTGCAAACTGGGAATTTTAACAAAACAAAAAAAATCTTTATCCATAAAAAATGAAAATCTTCCTTTTCCAAGTCATCCACAGTTTACACGGTAAAACTGTATTGCTCCGTGTCTAGATAATCCATCCATAGTTTTTTTCTAATACAATATACAGCACGACAGGAAGCAAGCCTTTCAAAGTAAACTAAACTTCACAATAAAATGGCCTGAACAAATCTTCTTACTGAATATGATAAAAATAAAAAGCAAACCATCATACAAATAACTTAAATATTTTAGATTTATGGCTCCAACATCACTTTTTCCTCTTTAAAAGCCACTGTTAAATGATGTGTTTGTCTGTTTATAACAGCCACCAAGAAAAATCTCTCACTGTCGCGCTACGCTAAAGGATCCTGTCTATTGCGCAATACGCGATTAATAAAAAAAACTCTGCAAATTATTCTTGCACCTTCCGCAACAGGTTGCAGTCATAAAAATGGACATGGCTAAGACAGAGATCCCATCTCCTCCGCTTATACAGCCGTGATCTAATCTTGTTTACATGAAATAAGCCTGCTCTCGAGCAGGTTTAAGCTGGCGCACATGTTGCTATGACAACAAGTGCAGGAAGTCTTTCGAAGAACCAAACGATCCAAGATCATGCCAAATCGTCAACAATCAAATCCTGCTAACTGAGTTAGCGACGTACGAAGAACGGACCCCTGGTCTGCTGGTGGTTCCTAGAGTCCCTAAATGATAAATGGACTGGACTTATGTAGCGCTTTTGCAGTCATACTTACCACTCAAAGCACTGTACATGTAATATTCTGGGTTCTGTTCTGGTTATGTAAGTTATTTTACCCTCCTGTCTTTGGTTCTCTGGTTGCTTTGAGTTTTGTCTTGTCTAGATTCTTGTTTACTGTTAGTTTTTCCTGTTTTGTCATCAGTTTTAGTCTTTGCTTTATTTTCTGTTTTAGGTTTGTACTTCGGGGTTGTTTTGTTTCTGTCCATTTGTCTTGTCAGCTTTTTAGGTTTGTCTGGGGTCCGTTCTTCGTACGTTGCTTAAAACATCCAAGATCAAATGAGACATCCAAGATGATTTCATCCGGCTAATCCTGATCCGGCTAATTGGGTTCTTCAAACACACCTGTTGTTTACGATTAGTATCACTGGATTGAGTTATCTGAGACAACTGCGCGTTCATGGGTTTGTTTAAAAGGGGAAATGTATCGATAGTAGAAACAATGATCAGCAGCGCTGCTATTGGCTGTTCAGCATGGCCAAAGAACGCCCACAGTTTTTCTCCCAAGCAGAACACAAGCTTTTAATGGAAGGTTATGCCGAATTTGAGTCATTAATTAAAACACCTCAAAATCTGTTAAAGCCAGGAGAGAGGGCTGGCAAAAAGCAGCAGACAAATTAATGCGTAAATATTTTCCATGTTTCTATCACATTCTACAGTATGAATTTTTGCATTTTAATAATCTCACATTTACTTTGTTCTTTAATTTCAGAGCCTCCACGAGACCCACTAGAACATGGGGACAAGTAAAAGTGAAATACAAGAATATTCTACAAAATGGTAGCCTTTAATTATTACACTTTATTTTAAAAAGGCACTTGTTATGTCAAGATATCCAAGTTTCAGTGTCATTCCTTAGACGCTGGAATTAAAGGACGCATGCAAACTGGGAATTTTAACAAAAAAAAATCTTTATCCATAAAAAATGAAGTTCTTCCTTTTCCAAGTCATTCACAGTTTACACGGTAAAACTGTATTGCTCCGTGTCTAGATAATCCATCCATAGTTTTTTCTAATACAATATACGGCTCGACAGGAAGCAAGCCTTTCAAAGTAAACTAAACTTCACAACAAAATGGCCCGAACAAATCTTCTTACTATAGGATAAAAATAAAAAGCAAACCACCATACAAATAACTTAAAATTTTAGATTTATGGCTCCAACACCACTTTTTCCTCTTTAAAAGCCACTGTTAAATGATGTGTTTGTCTGTTTATAACAGCCACCAAGAAAATCTCTCTAGAATTACACTGTCGCGCTGCGCTAAAGGATCCTGTCTATTGCGCAATACGCGATTAATTCGAAAAACTCTGCAAATTATTCTTGCACCTTCCGCAACAGGTTGCTGTCGTAAAAATGGACATGGCTACGGCAGACTTCCCATCTCCTCCGCTTATACAGCCGTGATCTAATCTTGTTTACATGAAATAAGCCTGCTCTGGAGCAGGCTTAAGCTGGCGCACATCTTGCTATGACAACAAGTGCAGGAAGTCTTTCGAAGAACCAAACGATCCAAGATCATGCCAAATCGTCAACAATGAAATCCTGCTAACTGAGTTAGCGACGTACGAAGAACGGACCCCTGATCTGTTCTTGTGTTGAGCCTCAGCACTGATGTCTGGTCTAATTACTTACCCTGCACACCTGCCCTACTCCACCCCTGCTGCAATCACCACTCCCCGGTTTCACCTGCTTCCACCTCCATATAAACCGTTGAGACCAGACATCAGTGCCAGGTCGTCTTGTTGAGTATGGGTGAGTCTCCTCCTGCAAAGTCTCTGTTTTTGGATTTTTGACCCTTTGTCTCCAGAGATCTGAGCCATCCTGTTTTTGTCTGTTCCTGCCCTGCCTGCCCCACTGGACTGTTTGTTTCTCTGCCGTCTTTATTGCTACAGGCTTTTTGGGTTTTGTCTCCGTTTTTGATTTCTGTTATTAAAGATCCTTCTTTTTAAAGAAACCTCTGCTGGTCTGGCTGAATTCTGGGTCCGCTTCCTCTGATCATTACAGTACAGAGCTACATTCACCCAAACTCCCTCACTCACTCACTAACACGCATACATTTGTACAGCAATACACAGATTGGTAGGTGAAGTTAAGTGCCTTGCAAGACAACTACTCAACCCATCAAGTTACAGTAGAATGCTACTCTAAATGTAGAATGGGAGGCAGATCCTTTGGCTGTCAGTCTCCTCTCCTGTGGAACCAACTCCCGGTTTTGGTCCATGAGGCAGACACCCCGTCTACTTTTAAGACTAATCTTAAAACTTTCCTTTCTGACAAAGCTTCTAGTCACAGTGGCTTAGGTTACCCTGAGCTACCTCTATAGTTATGCTGCTATAGGCTTAGGCTGCTGGAGGACATCAGGGTCTATCTCTCTCACTCTACTGAGTTCTTCTACTGCTCTCCAATTTGCATTGTTTGTTACTTCAGCTTTTAACTTTTTGTTCTGTCATTTTTCTCTTCATAGAAGGTACGCCTGGTCTCACGTTCTGATCAGAATCAGACATAGTTTAATAATCCCAGGGGGAAATTGTTGTTTCAGTACAATCGCCATAACATGAACAAACAAACATTTCAGGGGGAGACGATTTACTGAGGCCTTGCTGCCAAGGTGACCACAGGGCGCTGCCATTACTCTGTGAAAAGATAGAGACCACAAAAAAGGGAAGGTGAGAGTGTAAAAAAACATATCAAACTTTATCCTATAACAGGATACAGTTTGAGATCTCAAAAAACCTCTTGCACAAAAGCACAAATAATACGAGAAATATAGATCATCCTCTATTACCACCTACCATAGAAAGTACTCCTGGGTCAATGTGAGCTTCTGTGCTTTCTGTGTCTCTGCTCTGTCTTCTCTAACATAGAAAGTACTCCTGGGTCAATGTGAGCTTCTGAGCTTTCTGTGTCTCTGCTCTGTCTTCTCTAAGCCCCAGTGGGTGGAGGCAGATGAGCGTTCACACTGAGCCTGGTTCTGGTTCTGCTGGAGGTTCTCCTCCCTGTTAAAGGGGAGTTTTCCTCTCCACTGTCGCTTCATGCATGCTCAGTATGAGGGATTGCTGCAAAGCCATCAACAATGCAGACGACTGTCCACTGTGGCTCTACGCTCTTTCAGGAGGAGTGAATGCTGCTTGGAGAGACTTGATGCAACCTGCTGGGTTTCCTTAGAGAGGAAACTTTCTGACCAACCTGGAGGATCTGATGGAGTCTGACTTTGGGAAGAACCTTGAGGTGACATGTTGTGAACTGGCGCTATATAAATAAAATTTTATTGAATTACATTAAATTGAATTGTTGAAATAAAACAAAATCCACACCAATGATTAAAAAACATGAAAACAGAACTTCCAACTCCAGAGAAAACTGGGAGCTGGTAACTTTGTCACTTTAAAAGCAAAAGTATGAGCAAAAACAAGCTGTAATGAAGTTAAGGGTTCATGTTGTGAATTGGTGCATTATAAATAAAATGGAATTGACTTGAATTGAATGATGAAGGTGGGGTGGGCGGGTGGGTGGGGCTCTGGTTTGTTGACCCATTTGGTTCATGTCTGCCCCACCTCCAGATGGGTGGGCCCATGGGTCGTCTGGCCTGGGGCTGGGATGGGGTTTTTGGACCAGAGCATGGACCGGTTAGGTCGGGTTGATGTGGTTTGCCCCCCCCCCCATGTTAATGTTAGGGTTCACCTCCCAGGTCCGGGGGCTGAGAGGTGAGGGGTGGCAGTGTGGTGAGTGTGTGTATTGCGCCCCCCCCTTTTTTTTTTCTTGTAGGAGTGTTCGCAGGTGGGGGCACTTGGGTGGGATTGGGTGAATATGACTGTGTTCGTAGTTTTCTGTTTGTTTATTTGTCAGATTGGGTTTGTACTGCCCCCGTGGGCTCGTTGCCGCCACTTTCGGGGTCTTAGGCATTCTGGCTATTGGGAGATTTCCTGGGGGCCGTCTCTCCTCTTCCCTTGGGTGGGGTTGGCAGATTCCCTGTGTTGGCCCCTATTGGGCATCCTTGCTCTGAAGGTCTCTTCGGGCATCTGGGGTTTTGGTTCCATTGGTGTCTGCCTCAGTGCTCTGGGGTTTGGTTGTTGGCACCTGTAATACATTGTCGGCTGGTTCTGCTGTTCTTTTTATATCTTTCTTTGCAGGTGAAGAAGCAGACTGTGGATATTGTATCACTCTCTCCTTTTCTCTCTTCTTTCTCTTTCACCTTTTCTCCTTTTTTCCTCTTCTACCTTCTAGTTTCAGTATCCATTTAACATGAAATATTCCCAGCATAAATTTTAATACAGCTCCCTGCATATATAAGTCAAGGGGAGCACTACGTACAAAGCGGCAATGCTCCAATAAAATCTGTTGGGCTCTTATTGGCATTAAGTCAACAATTCTTATTTCCACATTGCCAGACACAGAAAAAAAGTTAACTAATAAACTAAATTCAAAAACCCAACAAAAATGTATATTTGCATGTATAATTATAAAACATACTGTAATTAATTTAATTTTATTTTAATTACTTACAACTTTTCATAATATCCTCTCAAGAAATTACTTTATTTTATTTTGTAATTTATTCTTGGTCACTTTAAGGCTTAAATCATTAATTTCTAACCGCTACATGAGCTACATGTGACCCAGTCTGGTTGTTGGGGGGGTAGAAGCAGCTGTCTGACTGAAAGTAAAAATGATTAATTTAAATGAACCTTTTGAACAAACATTAGCCCAATCTTCAGCAGAATGTATTTCTTGCTTATTTCCTTTCATATCTTCTTCTTCATTCTCATGGAGTTGCCTCTAACATTTGTGATGGCCTGATGAACTCAGAGCCAAACAGTGTTAAATGGGTTCATTGCAGCGTGGGTTGAAATAATGACAGAAGGATGTGGTAAAATGAACACACCCACCGTAATAAATAGGAGGGAACCTGCATGTTCTCAGAGAACGCAAGCAGTCTCTCCTCAGATCTCCTGCTCTCGTGGATCCTCCAGCAGCGACCTGTGACCGGGTGGAAATGAGGGCTCTGTGGAGCAGCAGGGTTCCCCTGGCGGTGGTGCTGCTGCTGCTGCTGCAGGCTGCAGGCTGCACGGATGGATACAAGCTGGTCATCATCGTTCACGGCATTTTGGACGGACCCAAGCAGTTTGAGACTCTCTCCATGTTCATTAAGAAGGTGGGTCTGCTCAGCTCCTCTGGACCAGTCCAGTCCAGAGGAGCTCACTGATATTAACATTTAGTCATAGCTGATAACATACATTTATTTGTAAATGTTATTAATTAAACACTTTACTACTACTACTACTTTTTTCTTAGTTCATAAGATACGAAGCAAAAGTCAGTTTTCTAGTCTGACTTTCCTCTAGTCTTTACAATTTGTCTCAATCTTCAGTTTTCCTGGTTTCTGTTTTTTTTTCTAAACCTTTTCTTTGGCCTTTGGTTCCTTTATACTCATTCATTTCAGAACCAGAACTGTTTCTGTTCCATTTGTTGGGGCTTTGAAGGGAGGGCAGTGCAGCATCTATACAATTAATTTTAGCAGAAAAAAGTTTAAGTGAGACCTTTAGACTTTTGTTATAAACATCTTGGAACAAAGACACAATTTATTTACCTTTTTATTTTTATTTATTGTATTTACTGTTTTTTAAGAAATGCAAAATCCTGAAGTTAAGACCGTTTGGAGAAAAAAAAAAGATTTTAGCTACATCAAAATTGTCAGAGGAGTTTTTTGCAAACAGAACATGATGAATAGAAGGACAATATATTTTTAGGTTCCAGATCAGGTCAGTAACTTTGCTACTGACCATAATTTAAAAGCACAGAAATATAATAAAATTGACCAATAGAACTATTGATTTAGAAAGAGAAACATAAATACAGACCAAAATAATAAGTAAAATACAATAAAATCATCATGTAATTTAAATGAACCAGCGCTTGTTTTCCTTGAAATTTATCAGAATAGTGTTGTGGTTTAAAGCTGTTCAACTAAACCAGAGGAGAGACCTGAATGCCGTTGGCAAAGCTGTGAAAAGAAAAGTTCTGCCTCCTAAAGACAGGCCCCAGAGACTCTAAATACAAAAAAGAAGCCAGTATAGATCCCTGTAGCACTCCAGATTGAGGAGGATCTACAAAAGAGGAGCAAACCAAACTCCAGCAGTTGAGATACGTTTTAAAGCATGATGAATCTGTGATTTGTAAACTTTCACTTAAATTTTGCTCAAGGTTATGGACACTGCAGGCCACAGGATTTCAGATTTCTGTTAGTAATAACATCCACCACTTTAAATTTCCATTAAATCAAAAGAAATTTCAATAAAGCTCATATAGATGCCAAGAAGAACAATGCAATCAAATTAAGTTTGCAAACATCTTGAAGTAAAAGCATTTTTAATTTGTAAGAATCAGTTTTATTTTAGGGAGAACACCTGGTAGATACATATAAGCTACAGAGCTGTCAGAATTATCTGTTATTCCAGTTTTACTAACTAATGTTTTTGATCTAAAGCATTTATTTCTCTGATTTGCATCCAGGTACATCCAGGCACCAAGGTCCAGACTGTCTCTACAACAATATGGAGAGTCTGAAGCCGTTGTGGATGCAGGTTGAAGACTTCAGGAAGGCCATCGAGGACATCATGAACAAGTCTCCTGAAGGAGTCCATCTGCTGTGTTTCTCACAAGGTGATCAAACACAAAGACTTCTGTAGTAATAAAAAGACTTCATACAGAAATGCATACTAAAACAACGCAAATTGGACAGATTTCCATATGCGGGGCAGAGAGCCTCATCTCTTGGTCACGTCAGCTTGTATAGCTGAGCAAAGACCTGCTCCAGCATGTGTCGAGTCCTGCCATGCCTTTGGAATACGTGGCACTGTGAGCCTGGCTCCACTTGTCCATTCTGCCAGAGATAACTGTCCATTTGTTTATACATGCCACAGCTGTGAAGTCCTTTGGTTTGTGGGTGACCTGCTCATTTCCCTGGTAATTGCCTTTCAAAGCCATAGCCTCTGTTATCTCATAATCCAAAACAAATCTAATGCCTAGACGCAGAGAACCAGATATTCTAACCCGACACAGTTTTGCCTTCTAAAAAGTTTATTCTTAATAATAAAGCCTTGATGCGGGCAGGCAAAACCTCTGCAGAAGTCTGGAG
Source organism: Fundulus heteroclitus (assembly GCF_011125445.2). Lineage (NCBI taxonomy): Eukaryota > Metazoa > Chordata > Actinopteri > Cyprinodontiformes > Fundulidae > Fundulus > Fundulus heteroclitus. The sequence goes on from NC_046363.1 coordinate 44,760,829, forward strand.
ATGTTGAGAGCAAATAGGCAGACAGACTAAGGCTCAGCAAGCTTTGTGGTTGTTAAAATGGTTCAGGTCGTTTCCAGAAAAAAGGGAGCCAATGAGATATACCGTGTTCTTTGGCCCATAAGGCGCAGCGGACTATAAGGTGCACTAAATATTCTTCCCAAGTGGGTAATATCACTCTGCCCCTGCACGTACACAGCTGTCTATCCATCTCTGCCAGGAGGACAGAGTAGCAGGACGACTCTGCCCTGTTTCTAACATAAAGCCAAAATAAACATAACTTTTATATTGAAGGAACCTACTAGGTTTTTTGTTGCTAGCGAGTACTCCGGGTGCGGGCTTCCTTTCATGAATGCACTTCTAGTTTAGACATCAACAGTCAGGCAGTCTTGTAGACAGCTCAGCGTTCCGATCAGGTAATGACACAGTGTACCGTAATGCTCTGAATATCCATTAAACGGAACGGCTTTGTTGCATCTAACAGATTTTTGAGCACATTATACCACATAAAATTGGTCCGTAAGCACAACGGTAATCATATATAAGGCACATCATAAAATTTTTGATTTTAAGTGCATCTTATAATTTGAAAAATATGGTAATTGTTTTCTGGACCCGAGGTGAGATAGAGAAATCCAAGAAATCCAGAACTTGGTCAAGAACTAGGTGAGACAGGCAAATAACTCTGGACAGTTATTCACACTTGACTTTCAAAAATCTGTCATCATTTGTCTGATGAGCCTCAGCATGTAAAGGCAGAGAAACATGTGTAAGAGGTTGCCTTGGTTGCTGCAGCAGCTACGCTCCAAGATGTATATGATGATCTTGATTGCAGAGGTGCTGGAAAATGACAGAGCAGACTGACCGCCAAGCCGATTAAGGCACAGCAGATAATGCAGGACAGAGACCTCAACAAGTATTCAGAGCACAGGGCAGTGAAAGACTGGGTGAGGTTTTTTAGGATTACCAATGGGCCAACACTGCAAAAACGGATCTAAAAATAAGTAAAATGTTCTTAAAGTTAATCAATTTATCCTTGATTTGAGTAGGTAAATAAGATTATCTGCCAACGGAATAAGTATTTTGACCCCTAAAATAAGATAATTAGACATCCTGCACTTGAAATAAGATGATGGAGATGAATTATTCCTCTTTTAAGTGCAAAAAACTTATTCCAGTGGCAAATCATCTTATTTTCCTGCTCAAATCAAGGACAAATACACTCATTTTAAAGAACATTTTACTTATTTCTAGTTCCGTTTTTGCAGTGAATCTATTAAAATCATGTTTTGTGCAGTCCAAACGTGGGTCAAAGTGCATTCTGGTACACAAAGGTACATTTAGTGAAATCGGTCACACTTGGTCAGGAGAGCGTATAGAAGTATGGGCAAATATTGATCCACAGACTGAACATAGCTATGCAGCCCAGCATTACAAACACCCTCTGGGTTGTTTCATCTGAAACACCTTAACGTTTGGCAGAATCTGTCAAACATTAGTCGGAGACATCTGAATCAAGAATCTTTTATTGTGACCATGTTTTACCATGGTGAAATTACCTTTGAGGCAGACATTGGCTTAGGATACACACAAATAATATTACACACATACACAACAGACCTAATATTTACAGTTTTCTTCACACATTAGAGTATGCAAGTTTGTATCAGAGTCTGAGAGACCTGATATCAGTCCCTTAGCAAGTGATATGAGCCATGGTACATAGATTAGTGCCTCCTTCATTAATTTCAAGTAACAAGGTAATTATGTAATTTTTGTGCAGTGATCTCGAGGCTTCGTTTACAGAAATATGCAATTTGACATTCCTGAGAATGAGAGTGGGCAAATAGGCAATAACAGTACAGTGATTGTAGCATGTTGGACCACAAACTTCTCAGCAGGAGGCGATTGCCCTCACAGCTCTTGGAAAGAAGTTGTTCCTAATTTTATTCTTGCTGGTATGGATGCTTCGGAAGCGTTTACCTGATGGAAGAGGGGCAAACAAAGTATTTTCTGGGTGGGTGGGATCAGTGGAGATGCTTCTGGTCCTTCTTTGAACTCGTTTTGCATAAACCAAATCCTGTAGACGGTATCTCACAATCCCCTGCGCTGTCCTCACCATCCTTTCTCTGCTGCACTGCGCAGTTCTCAACAGTTATGGTAAGACTTTCTATGGTAGCTCTGTAGAAGTTTTTTAGCAGCTTATTGGAAAGTCCAGTCTGTTTCAATTTTCTGAGGAAGAACCATTCTTGGGCCTTCTTCACCAGGTGGGACGTGTTCACAGTCCAGGAGAGGTCTGAGGAGATGTGAATGCTCAGGAACCTGATGCTGTCTACACACTCCACCACCTCCCCCGTATGCAGAGAGAAGTGTGTTCAGTTCTCCTGGACCTCCTGTAGTCTATTATTACCTCATTGGTTTTGCTGGTGTTCAGTATCAGGTTGTTTATGGAGCACCACTGTGTCAGATTGCTGACCTCATCTCTGTAGTGGGTCTCATCATTGTTGGAGATGAGACCCACTACAGTGGCGTCATCCCCAAACTTCACCACCGTGTTTGTTGGGTGGACAGCAGAATAGTTCTGGGTGAAAAGAGTGAAGAGAGCTGGGCTGAGGACATGACTCTGTGGGATGTCGGTGTTAAGGATTGGTGGGGCAGTGTTGCATTTCCTCACCACCTGTGACAGTGGTGCAGGAGTTAGGGAGTTTGTCTTGCAATTGGTGGGTTGCTGGTTCGATCTCCCATTCCAACCATCTCTGCCATTGTGTCCTTGGGATTTCACCCAAATTGCCTGCTGGCAGTGGTCAGAGGGTTCAACAGTGTTACTTTGGCAACACTTTCACGTTTCACCATGAGCTATTGCCAATACTGCATGTGATGTCATCAGCTGAGTTGTGGACAAACTACATACACAACACCCAAATGCTTTTTTGGCAATATCTGGTGATTTTAATCATGCCTCACTCTGTGCTACACTTCCAACTTGTCACCTGCTCTACTAGAGAAAATAAAAGTCTGGTTTTGTTTTATACGAAAGGCCAATATTCATACATCTCTAAGGCAAGACCTCCTCTTGGCAAATCAGATCAGAATCTGTGTTTTTTTCTCCTCAGAATATAAGCCTTTTTTCAAAGGCAACCTGCCGTACATAGAACTGCGATAAAATTGTCACATGAAGCCGAGGAAGTCCTAAAGGGTTGTTTTGAAGCAACAGACTGGGATGTACTGTGCCAGCCACATGGAGGGGACATCAATGCCATGACTGAGTGTGACAACGGTGAAGCTGTCTACAAGAAGGGACAGAGCAGACTGTACTTCCTGGGGAAGCTTAGGTCCTTCAGGGTTTGCAGCAAGATGCTGCAGAACTTCTAAAAGTCTGTTGTGGAGAGTATAATCTCCTCTGCCATCATCTGTTGGGGTGGCAACATCAGAGCAACTGACTTAAAGAAGCTCAACAAGCTGATAAAGAGGGCCGGCTCTATTCTGGGGACCTTTCTAGTAAATCTGGAGATGACTTAGCAAATGAGGATTCTCCATAAAATGAAGAACATTATAAACAACCATGAACATCCTCTTCATCAGACTGTTGTACAACAACAGTCTCTTCAGTCAGATGCTTTTCCAGATCTGCTGTAAGACAGACCGCAGCCTGCAGCCATCAGCATCTACAACAACTCCTTTAAGCAACACCATAATATATAAACCAACATTTCATTTCCCTTTGGGGAATCATGACACATGATTTAATGAAACAACTGCAGGAAAAAAAGAAAATCTTCATCCTGCAGCATCCTAAGGAAGCCAGGTGCCTCCCTTACGGTGCTGTAGTCCAATGATCTGTCTGAGGTGATGATTCTCACACCAGGTTCTCAAAGACATTGCCCATGATCCTGCTCTTAGAATTCCATCTTGTGGTTGATACTGTTAAGGATAATGCAATCACAGATGCTTGAGCTGCCAAAAGCAGTAAACAGGGAAACAGCAGATAACTCATGCAGACCAAGGACTTCACAGATGTGGCATGCATAAACAAATGGACAGTTATCTTGGAGCAGAATGGACACGTGAATATCCCTGGAGCCAGGCTAACAGTGAAGCGTATTCCTAAAGACAACATGGGAAGAATCGACTAATCCTGGAGCAGGTCTTTGCTGATCCATATAAACTGATATAACTGAGAGTTTGGCACTCTCTCACTTCTGGGCTTCACGTTTCGGTGACGAGGTTAAAAAATTGGAAATCCCACCCAAGTCAGAGGGAAAAAAAGATCATTACTGGGATATGAGAAGTTGCCTGCTGCATGAGTAAAGTCGGCTGGTGTGCAGGACAATGCAAACAAGAAAATTTCTGAAGAAATCTAGAATGGGCCTGCCATGTGCTGCGTATCGTCCTAACCATAAGAGTTAACAGTTAGGACTCAGATTCCTACGTTCATTACAGCCCCTGCAGTGAGCATGGAAAAGTGCCATGCTAAGCCAATGGAGCATGTCCCTGACCTCTAGGAGCCTCTGGCCAGCAGAGTTCCGTTGTCATGGAAACTCACTCACAGCTGCAGCTCTCTATCTAATTAATCATTACATTTATCATATGGGGGACTGATTAGATAATGTGATTTTGCTGTCTCTAGAGCATTTCTGCAGCGCGTAGCAGCAAAAAATTTGTTAAAAATCGATATTTGACACCTCATAACTTGGAGATGCTTTAACTGATGTGGGCCAGATTTATTGTGGAGCTTTCCCTGTAAAGGCAATACAAACCTGGGTAAGCAGAAGTTGGTAGGACCTTCCTAGGACTACTTCCGGTTAGCAACATGTTAACCATTAGCCACTAACATGGTTGTGTTCAGTATCACCGGGTGATGGTACTCTGTTAGTTTGGTTCAAATTCTTTACTGGGAAGTGCCTCAAAAAGGGAGAAAATACTAAGTCACCAAAGGTCACCAATGTTCATGGGTCAGATCGGCCTCCTTTAGTAACTCAGCCTCACCAAATCTGGGGCCAGAACTCTTCATTGGACCAAAATGGTGTGTAGTGCCATTTCCCACAGGTGGGATGCATAAGCATGCATATGTGTGTAATATATAGGCCACAGACATGATTAAACATATAGTCCATTCATTCCTGTGGGATTTTTAGCGCAGGGTTTTTCACTAATTACGTCGCAATGGTAGCTCAAAATGGCGTGTAGTTCAAAAAGCACACTTCACGGGACCGAGACACACATTTTGATATATACATTGTGGGGATAAAAAATGTATAACCTTAAGCCTCCCAGACCAGTTTGTGAATCACTGCCATCTTACACAAAAGGCAGACATACTGACCACTAGGCTAACCAGTGCACATAAAACATAATGTGTCTGTATGAGCATAAGTGTGAATGTGTCTCATTGTGAACCAATGGCAAAACGTTCCCTCGGACTACACCCATATCTCCGGAACCGTAAAGGCTACAGACGTAATCCTTAGTGTGTTTAATTTGGAACGGACAGGGGAACAAGACTAACTATCTGTTTTTGTAGGAAACATTTTACTAAAGGAGCAAAAAAATAATGAAATAAAGGGGAATTTTTACGAAAATGGCCAAAGGCCCTAAACAGGGTCCCGAACAAATCGCTATAACTGAAAAAGTATAAGAGATATCAAAATAATTCTTTCTCACGCAGTATCAGCGGGCTTTGGAGAACAATGGTGGTTTTGATAAATAACCATTTATGTTTTGTACAAGAATCAGTGAAGGCTTGACGACGATGCGAAAAGGTGTCGTTTGTGATTTTCAGGAGTGATTTTTGAAGACAGCTCCATAGAAAATGAACGTAGAGCGTTTTGACTTTTGGGCGCTCTGGGGTAATTTGCGAAAAATCTGTAAATCCCACACCAATCAGGGTTACGTTTTCTGAATCCAGATAAAATGACCACGTTTGGTGTATAATTGTCTACATAGAGTGCAAATTGAACAAGAAGGCTGAAGTTATTCAGAGTTGTGAAATCTTTGAAAACGTTGAAGTAGCCCACTCTAGCTGTTTGAGAATTCCATCATTGACTCCTGTTATAAAGGATGAGTCTGCTGAAGTTTGGACATGAAATTTGAGGAGTAACTGTAAAAAAACATAAAATATATCCACATCCTGTTCTCACTTCTGAATAGATCAAAGATATATCTACAAACTGTAAGTTAAACAGTATTTGTAGGGGAAAGTATGACGACACAGTACAGCGTTGAAAATAGTCATTTCGAGGCTTTCTCTCTACCTGACTCTATTCACTCCTGTGGGATTTTTGTACATTGCTTCCTCTTGCAATTGCAATGGCAGGCCCCAATAATGGGCATTTTTGTACACCTCCCATACCTTTAGTTGCACACCAGCTCTCTCTCCTCTGGAACATTGAAAACGCTATTCAGTCTCCAAAATTGCATCGGCAATGGAGCCAGCCATTATAGACAAGATCGGAACAGATTCAAAGAACCGTTATTGCATGTTATATTTTCCATTTATCTAACTCAACACAAACACTGAGTCTGTTTAGAAACATCAGTGATTTCATCTGTTTGGATTGCCACAAATCATTTACCATTTACCATTTACATATCTAGCCGATTTAGCCTCCTCCATGATACATTCCCTGATGACAGATGCCATGCGATCCAGCAGCTCACTCTACAACGTCTTTGACGTGCCCTGAAAGACCGTGGCTGTTCTTAGGTCCTCCTCAAACACCTCATCCAGCAATGGCAAAAAATCTATCAATCCACGAAAAATCCCAGGGTTGCTGGACTCCACACTTTCATCCTTGCCTCGCAAGAAAGATGGTGCATATCAGTGACACTTGTCTTTGTCCACGTGGTCTCCATGTCGGCATCAGGGGTAGCAGAAAGGGGCATTAGCCATTTCACATCCAGGAATCATATCTTTAAGTTTTCATAATATCCTTTTCAAGAATTTTTTTTGCGTCATGAGCTAAATGTGACCCAGTCTGGTTGTTGGGGGGTGGGGGGTAGGGGGGTGGGGTGGTAGAAGCAGCTGTCTGACTGAAAGTGAAAATGATTCATTTAAATGAACCTTTTGAACAAACATTAGCCCAATCTTCAGCAGCTTGTTTTTCATGCTTATTTCCTTTCATATCTCTTCTTTCTCATGGAGTTGCCTCTAACATTTGTGATGGCCTGATGCAGCTCAGAGCCACACAATGTTAAGTGGGTACATTGCAGCGTTGCAGCGTGGGTTGGATTTCTGATGAAATAATGACAGAAAAAGGATGTGGTAAAATGAACACACCCACCGTAATAAATAGGAGGGAACCTGCACGTTCTCAGAGAATGCAACCAGTCTCTCCTCAGATCTCTTGCTCCTGTGGATCCTCCAGCAGCGATCTGTGACCGGGTGGAAATGATGACTCCGTGGAGCAGCAGGGTTCCCCTGGCGGTGGTGGTGCTGCTGCTGCTGCAGGCTGCAGGCTGCACGGATGGATACAAGCCGGTCATCATCGTTCACGGCATTTTGGACGGACCCAAGCAGTTTGAGAATCTCTCCATGTTCATTAAGAAGGTGGGTCTGCTCAGCTCCTCTGGACCAGTCCAGTCCAGAGGAGCTCACTGATATTAACATTTAGTCATAGCTGATAACATACATTTATTTGTAAATGTTATTAAATAAACACTTTACTACTACTACTACTTTTTTTCTTAGTTCATAAGATACGAAGAAAAAGTCAGTTTTCTAGTCTGACTTTCTTCTAGTCTTTTAAATTCGTCTCGATTTGCAGTTTTCCTGGTTTCTGTTTTTTTTTTCTAAACCTTTTCTTTGGCCTTTGGTTCCTTTATACTCATTCATTTCAGAACCAGAACTGTTTCTGTTCCATTTGTTGGGGCTTTGAAGGGAGGGCAGTGCAGCATCTATAAAATTCATTTTAGCAGAAAAAAGTTTAAGTGAGACCTTTAGACTTTTGTTATAAACATCTTTGAACAAAGACACAATTTATTTACGTTTTTATTTACATTAATTTATTTATTGTATTTACAGTTTTTTAAGAAATGCAAAATCCTAAAATTGAGACCGTTTAAAAAAAAAAGATTTTACCTACATCAAAATTGTCAGAGGCATTTCTTGCAAACAGAAGATGATGAATAGAAGGACAATATATTTTTAGGTTCCAGATCAGGTCAGTAACTCTGCTACTGACCATATTTTAAAAGCACACATATATAATAAAATTGACCAATAGAACTATTGATTTAGAAAGAGAAACATAAATACAGACCAAAATAATAAGTAAAATACAATAAAATCATCACGTAATAAAGAAATAAAGCTCAACTACTAATGGCTCATTTCCATAAATTTAAATGAACCAGTGCTTGTTTTCCTTGAAATTTATCAGAATAGTGTTGTGGTTTAAAGCTGTTCAACTGAGCCAGAAGAGAGACCTGAATGCCGTTGGCAAAGCTGTGAAAAGAAAAGTTCTGCCTCCTAAAGACAGGCCCCAGAGACTCATAGCCAGTATAGATCCCTGTAGCACTCCAGATTGAGGAGGATCTACAAAAGAGGAGCAAACCAAACTCTAGCAGTTTAGATATATTTTAAAGCATGATGAATCTGTGATTTGTAAACTTTCACTTAAATTTTGCTCAAGGTTATGGAAACTGCAGTTCACAGGATTTCAGATTTGTGTTAGTTATTACTAACACAAATGAACGTTATTGAACGTTATGAACGTTATTACGTTCACCACTTTAAATTTCCATTAAATCAAAAGAAATCTCAATCAAGCTCATATAGATGCCAAGAAGAACAATGCAATCAAATTAAGTTTGCAAACATCTTGAAATAAAAGTGGTAAACAGCTTAAAGTTTACTTAAACTTTAGGTTTTAGATGAAGTGAAAATCAGCCTTTAAACCGATTGATTTCTGTTCCCCTCTCATTTTCAATTTGTAAGAATCAGTTTTATTTTAGGGAGAACACCTGGTAGATACATATAAGCTACAGAGCTGTCAGAATTATCTGTTATTCCAGTTTTACTAACTAATGTTTTTGATCTAAAGCATTTATTTCTCTGATGTGCATCCAGGTACATCCAGGCACCAAGGTGCAGACTGTTAGTCTCTACAACAATATGGAGAGTCTGAAGCCGTTGTGGATGCAGGTTGAAGACTTCAGGAAGGCCATCGAGGACATCATGAACAAGTCTCCTGAAGGAGTCCATCTGCTGTGTTTCTCACAAGGTGATCAAATACAAATTTGCATTCAACTGTTGAGAAAACAGGTGTAGGAGGTTGACTTGGTTGCGCTGCAGCAGCAAAGCTCACAGATGCATATGATGATCTTGATTGCCGAGGTGCTGGAAAATGACAGAGCAGACAGACAGCCAAGCCAGAATCATGGAGATTAAGGCACAGCAGATGATGCAGGACAGAAACCTCAACAAGTATTCATAGCATAGGGCAGTGAAAGACTGTGTGAGCTAAAAACTACCTTGGTTTTTTAGGATTACCTATGGGCCAACCTATTAAAATCATGTTTTGTGCAGTCCAAATGTGGGTCAAATTGCATTCTGGTACACAAGGTACATTTAGTGAAATTGGTCACACTTGGTCAGGAGAGCGTATAGAAGTATGGGCAAACATTGATCCACAGACTGAACATACCTATGCAGCCCAGCATTACAAACGCAAATATTTGACCCACAATCCATAGGGTGTTTCATCTGAAAACCATGCATTCAATTTCAGAACCTATCAAACATTAAAGTTCCTCTTTTAGGGTTAGATTATTTTCACTTGCCAGTTTAGTTTCTGCACAAATGATTCTGCAGCTCCCAGAAGCTCATAGCTCCTAGAAAAAAAGAAAACAGGACAACAGTGGCGGCAGATCAGGCCTCATCATGCACAGATTGCGTTAGTGTAGGCCTATATATCCCTTTTCCCGTAAGCTCCCATAGGTTAGCATGACCTGACCACTTTATGGTAAAAAACACTGTAAATACGTCTCTTCTCACCTTCAAACATAAAAAAACATTTCCAGTGGAGAGGGAGTACAGCCTGCTTAGTCAGGGTGGCCCAAGTCAGTTACACAGTAGTACCAACTACTAAAGATAATTTTATGGTAGAGTACAAGTCCAGCTCTGAAGGACATATTAAGGTCCACATGGACACCCTAATGTCAGAATGAAATACACCTGATTAATCAGAACCACAACAGACCCCCTTATTTATGGGAGGTATGAGGTTTTAATCAGCCTGGTTCAGGATCAAAGACACTTTGGGTTCCCTGACATTTGAAACGTATCGGTTCATTGTTTCAGAAAAACCAACACAGAAACCAGTTCCTTTTTCACTTATGGTGGTGGTGCTGAAAAAAAAACAAGAATCTTTTATGTTTCAATGTTTTACCATGGTGAAATTACCTTTGAGGCAGACACTGGCTTAGGATACACACAAATAATATGACACACATACACAACAGACTTAGTATTTACAGTTTTCTTCACACATTAGAGTATGCAAGTTTGTATCAGAGTCTGAGAGATCTGATATCAGTCCCTTAGCGAGTGATATGAGCCATGGTACATAGATTAGTGCCTCCTTTATTATTTCAAGTAATGAGGTAATTATGTAATTTTTGTGCAGTGATCTTGAGGCTTCATTTACAGAAATGTGCAATTTAAAACTTTTCAGAATTAGAGTCTGCAAACAGGCAATATCAGTACAGTGATTGTAACACGGAGCACCACAAACTTCTCAGCAGGAGGCGATTGCCCTCACAGCTCTTGGAAAGAGGCTGTTCCTGAGTTTATTCATTGTGGATTTGATGCTTCTGCAGCGTTTACCTGATAAAGAGGGCCAGCTCTATTCTGGGGACCTTTCTAGTACTTCTAGAGATGACTTAGCAAAGAAGGATTCTTCATAAAATGAAGAACATTATAAACAACCATGAACATCCTCTTCATCAGACTGTTGTACAACAACAGTCTCTTCAGTCAGAGGCTTTTCCAGATCTGCTGTAAGACAGACCGGTACAGGAGATCCTTCCTGCCTGCAGTCATCAGCATCTACAACAACTCCTTAAAGCAACCCCATAACATATAAAACAAGCATTTCATGTCATTTTTGGATTAATAAAATATTTTTAAAACACAACAGAACATATAAAAACATATTCAAAATAAAAAGGCCAACATTTGTGAGTTAATTTGCAAACAACGCACAGGAAAACGCTCGGTTTGGCGTCAGACACAGAAAAAGGTCCCTTTGAAGGTAATGAGTCAGGGACAGAATCAGGGACAGAATTAGACAGTTCAGTCTCTACATCACAGAAATGCCCCCACTCTGTGGTGTGAGGATGTGCTCCATTTAGGTTTAGGACCCATTTCTGCTATTTGCCGCTGTAGAATCTCTCACACAAGTCAGATCGTCCCCATTCAGGTGAATAGAAAAAATATTGTTGATAGCAATGATCACCTAGACTGATGTTTGCCTTATTTTGTCTATTTTCCTTTTTAAGGCGGTCTAATCTGTCGAGCAGTTCTCTCCACGTCTCCCAATCACAACGTGCACACATTCATCGGCCTGTCCTCTCCGCTGGCTGGACAGTACGGAGGTTAGATGTTTCCTAGTGTTTACATGTCCAGATCTTCTCTTCTTCACACAAACTTCTATTATTTAAAGGATAATAAATACACAGCTGATGGTTTTGGTCTTTATTCACAGACACAGATTACCTGAGGAAGGTGTTTCCTGACCATGCAAAGAAGATGGTTTATATCTTCTGCTACAACAAAATGGGGCAAAAAATTTCAATTTGTGACTACTGGAATGGTGAGTTTGGAGCAGAAAGGTTGGAGACTTTCTCTGTCAACAGAGTATAAAACAAAGATTATGGTTTCTCTCCGTGCAGACCCTCACCATAGAGCCGACTACCTGAGGGGCAACACCTTCCTGCCGCTGATAAACGGTGAAGAATCTCACAAGTTCATGAAAGGTAGTAAAAGATGGCACCTTTATTATTCATTAGTTATGTAATTGTATCCTGTCCTCACAACATAGGCAAACAGTCTAGTGGACCTTGCTACCTTACAGCGTCTGGACAGGTTTTCCTGTTTCTTTAATACAACTGCTTTTATTTAATCAAAGTCATGATCTGTCTACATTCTGACCCTCACTTATGGTCATGAGGTCTGGATCATGACAAAAAGAACACTATTATGTAGACAAGCAGTGAAAATGAACTTAGAGATAGGAGAGGAGCTCAAAGTAGAGCTGCCGCTTTTCTGCAGCAAAAGGAGTTCGTTGACATCTGTTCAGGATGGCTCGGGCACCTCCCTTTGAAGGTTTTCCTTCCACGTCCTGCTCGAGGCAGACCCTGGGAAAGACCCAGAACTGACTGGAAGGACTATATATTCTGTCATGTATGGAATCCCTATGAATGAGTGTACATGCTGGCCAGAGATAACTGACCCGTCCCTTTGTCCATATCTATGTCAGTCACATCTGTGATGTACAGTGTCTATGAACAACCTCGTATTTTACCAATAACTACTTTCAACAGCCCCACCAACCAGCAGCTTTATATAATATCTAACATAGTTTAATCAGCAAGACACAATAATTAGCCTGTGTGTATCTGCTTTAACAACCATTACAATAGCAGGTGATCCTCAGTTACTTAACTGTTGCATGTTCCTGTAATCATGGCTCCCCACTATTAGCCACACAGTAGCTGTAAAAGGTTGGAAGCTCTAATCTGACACTGCTTCAAGCCTCTTATAGGGTCTTCAGACTTCTATGTGTTTTCCATAAGAATCTAGAGACGGTTGAGTTAACAGACTTAAATCAGGTCAGCCGTGGTTTATTGGTTTAATTTAAAATATATTGACTGCAACTACCCATCCCAATACTGAAACAGAATGATTTAGCTGAGTTCAATCATGCAGCCAGTTTACAAAATGTAAGATTTGGATGGATGTGAATATTTGCATTAATTTAAAGAGCTATCAATCTGTTTTTGTCAATGGATTGATAAGAAACAGATAAAAAACATTCTAAATGTCAGTGTCCCATAAAGAGAATACTCCACATTTTGCAGGAATAATACAACATCATCGACAAAGAGATTTAATCACCTGTTTAACTCCTGTAAGAACTGTTCTTTATATAAAACAACACTTTAATGTTATCTTATCTGAACATCCTTTCCTCAGATTGGAGAGAAAACTTCCTGCGCATCAAGAAGATGGTGCTGATTGGAGGTCCAGATGATGGGGTCATCACTCCGTGGCAATCCAGGTTTTACCAATTTCAGAAATGTTTTACTTATTAGTCTCATTAACAGCTAAACTGAGAGGATGAGCTGTCATGTTAGGCACCCAGGAGGACCAGCCTACTTTTGTTAGTATTGGGTAGAATGTTAGGGGGAGTGGTGGCCTAGTGGTCAGAGCTTAGAGCTTCTGTCCCAGAGGTTCTGAGTTCAACTCCCACAAGCTGCCATTCTGGGTCCCTGAGCAAGACCCCTAACCCCCAATTGCTCCCCAGGCACCGCACAGTGGCAGCCCACTGCTCCCCAAGGGGATGGGTTAAGATGCTGAAGTGAATTTCTCCATTGTGAGATCAATAAAGTTCAATTATTATTATTAATTTAGTTGCATGATGTCTTGTGCATCAAAGAGCTTTATAAGCATTAACTGGAGGATCTTGAATAGATCTTCAACAATAAAATAGAGAAACAGTGTGTTATACCAGGCAGTTTCTAGCAAAGATGCTCAGGGTTTTCAGAACCCAAAATGTGATTTGTTCCTGTTTTCTGCACAGCCACTACGGGTTTTATAACGCCAGCGAAGATGTTGTGGAAATGAGGAACCAGGAGGTAGGTGTCAAACTGTTCTTTTCTGCAACCAGTTGATAAGACTTTTTACTACTTTAACTGAAACCAATATGATGTGATAAGAAATAATAATTTTAGGCTAAAAAAGAAATCAGAGTTTTATGGAGGTAATGAGGTGCTAGGTCACCATGGGCACTTTCAGTGGGTTTGTGTTGCATCAGTCAGAGAGAGGCTTCCTTTAGCAGGAAAGCTTTAATAGAAGTGAACCTGGAAAACATGTATAAATGTATCAGAGCTCAACAGCTCCACAAACAGCTCAGCTGATGTTATTAAAACCTGTCAGACTCAACAGTTTCATTATATTTAAACACAGGAAATGTGTTTCTGTCTTCTTCTCCTCTGACAGTTTTACAAGCGCGACACGTTTGGTCTGAGGACGCTGGATGCTCGCGGTGACGTGTCGGTGTGCGTTCAGTCCGGCGTGGAGCACACACACTGGCACTCCAACTTCACCGTGTTCACCAACTGCATAGAGAAATGGCTCATATGAAAGTGGCTCAACACACACTAAAATGTGCTAAAGTTTAAAAACACTTACTGGTACTAAATTAAGACCATAAATGCTCAACACAGAGAATGTGGTGACATTTAGTGGTAAAAATGAAGATTACAACCAAATAAAGTATTTTCCTTCTTGACCCTAAAATCAGGAAACACTTAAATAGGTGTTCAGTTTAACTATTGATCTGTAGGACTTTAATCTCCTTTTTTATATTTCTACTGAGTCAAATGGCAACAAAAATAGATATTTTTGTATTTTATTTTTTGTTCATGAGGATAATGAAATCTTTTGTGAAGGGAGAAAAATCTTAAGTACCTTGCTTTGTTGTTAATTTTTATTCTGCAGACATTTGTACTAATCAGAAAAAGCATCTCATATGTTTTTGTTCTAGATATTGATTTTCTCACAACTACTGCTACTACTTTCTTTACTTATAAAGCACTTTAAAACAACCATGGTTGCACATATTCAAGTGGCGCACATAAAAAATATGAAAAAACATGAAACATTTAAAACATAAACAAGAAAAAACAAGAACGGATGGTTAAAATGATGCAACCAATAAAACAATAAAACAGAAAAAAAGCAAAAAGTGTTATGCTCTGTTGAAAGCCAAGGAATAACAATGCATTTTTAATACAGTTTAAAAGTGAACAGTGAAGGAGCTCATCTGATTTTGAGGGGTAGATCATTCCATAGCCTTGGGGCAGGAATACTAAAACTACCGTCCCCTCTGAGCTTCCAGAAGCAGCTGATCTGGAGGCACCAAGGCCTAACCTGAGACAGCGAGCAGGAGAGTAAGGTGGGAGCAGTTAAAGCTATAGCTGGTAATCCTGTTCAGAAACACTTTTTGTAATACTGGTTAAAATAGTCCTTCCATCCTGAAAGTAGTAAATACTTTTACTGAAAGTAGTAAATACTTTTACTACTTTCAGAACGTAAAAGTATGTAAAACAGAACGAGTTTTGGTCCTGCTCTCACCCCCCTCTGTCCCTCAAGGTGCGGGGGTATCATCACCTTAACTATTGGTTGTCGCACATGCCAATGATTCTCACGCGCTCAGTGTCCGTGGTCTTTCCTTTCCAGTTTCCACTTGCTGGCTGTGCAATTCTGGTGTTTATGTATACGGATAGATTAGTGACTAGGTTAGCAGTTGTGATCTCCCTGAAGTGTGGACTCACCTCTCTTAAAGCTGACCCTAGCTTTAAGAGAGGTAACATGGGGAAAGACCATGCAAACTTTAAAATGCACAGGTAGCCAGTGGAGGGAAGCCCGAGTGAGCTCCCTCTTATGAACTCCAGTTGGAAGCCTGGCTGCAGCATTCTGGACCAAGTGGTCACTTTTCAGCGAGGACTGGCTGACTCAATGATAAAGCCAATTACAGTAGTCAAGCTGGGTTGTAATGAAGGCATAGCCTGCTTTTTCACATTTTGGTTTGAATGGGTTTTTACCTTTGCCAGTTCCATAAGATAATAAAAACTGGACTTTACCACTCCTCCAACCTGGTAATCTCATTTAAAATCAGTGTGAATTTTAAAACCCAAGATAGAAACTGTCTGCATTAAATATGGTGTTATGGATCCCAAATCACTTGGACGCCACTGGGACCAAAAACCATTACCCGTCACTGTATTTTTTTTCTCCAATTAAAATTTAACAATTTCAAGGCCATCCAGGCATTGATGTCTTTAAGACACAGCAAAAGCAGCTTCACTGCGAGGGGTTCCTGTTTTAATGGCATATATATATATATATATATATATATATATATATATATATATATATATATATATATATATATATATATATATATATATATATATATATATATATATATCTGTCATCAGCATGACAATGAAAAAAGATCCCATGTTTCCTGAGTATTGAAACCCAGAGAGAGAAGATAAAAGGAAAAAGCAAGTGACCTAAGATTGAGCCCTGGGGAACCCCATGAGACAGAGCAGCAGAGGAGGATTCATAAGCTGCTATCCTAAAACAAATAGTTTATTTAATTTCTCACAAGAAGAGTCAACCTTTTAGACAATGAATAAATTTTTTACGCTAAATAAGAAATTACCTGACATAATTGATACAGTTTTGTATATTTTATTTGGTCTTATTCTAATAATTTGTGTTTTTATTTTATGTACTAAGTAATGAAGTACATAAATATATTTGAAATATCTTAATTTTGTCAAAATATATATTCTGATATGAAGTGATTTGACCTAAAATTATATTGTATAAAATCATTTGTTTTATATTAATCCTTTAATTGTTTATTATGTTTTGTAAGCAGTTGTATTAAAATACTCCCTGATGGTGAAAGTTTTCAATTTGGAAGTTAGTACTTTAAAAAAGATGTAAGTACTTTGTTGTCATGGATGCTTCTCATTAAAACTTTAGACTTCTGGGATTAAAGACTCTTGAAGAGAAAATGTAGCAGTTTGGTTTGTTCAGCATCAATGTTTTGTGACAAATTTTGTAATCTGACTTTTTTTTATGAAGCATTAAAATCAGTTTTTAAAGTTTTAGTTATCTGGGATTAAAAAGTATTGGTCCAGGAACAAAAGCCAAAGTTTCCAGGAGCCTCATGTATGAAGCATGCATACGCACAACAAAAATGTGTCGCAATGTTTAACTCACAATTCAGGATGTAGAAAAAATAACATTGCGTGAAATTGTGCAGAAATCCACACAAACATTTTCAATCGACGATAACAAACAAACAAATATCTAAAACTCACCAAAATGTACTTAAATATAATGCAGTTCAGTTTTATTTAACTCAAGGAGCATCAACTGAATCGCATTTAGCCTCATTCAATCTCAACGAATTATGGAAACAACCTCAATCAGATGTAAACTCTTTTTTCATCACGGTTTGGTGTAAATGAGATCAGTCTGTGTAATGAGGAGCGTTAAATGCATGTAAATTATTTAAGAGACCTGGATAGCGTCAGATCTACAGATTAACATTTTGTTTGATTTGTGTGATTATTCCATAATCAAAGGGCGGACTATAGTGGAGAATGTTCTACTCTATTTCTAAATTTAAACTTTACGCAAAATATGTTGTCACCTTTAACAGAATGGAATGTATAGTATACAGCCTGTGTTTACAGAAGTGTAAGGTTAATCAGAGTTCAGTTTCTCAATGTGTGCTTACATGGTCGTAAAGCATTATCAGAACTTTATCACCTCCGTGTGTGTCAAAGTGTGGGGAATGTTATATGTCACATGAGGCTCTTTGTTCATCACAGACGCTCCTCATGTTCGTGTACATCTGTTCCCTATAAAGACACAGTTTTGCCTTTGGGGAACAATGCCAGAGCCATCCCTGTTCTTTTGCCGGTTCAATTTCACCATCACCTACCGCCCTGGTTTCAAGAACACCAAGCCCGATGCTCTGTCTCGACTGTTTTTCACCACTGAAGAGGCCGGAGAACCAGACACCATTGTCCCTGAATCCTGCGTTTTGGGAGCCATCACCTGGGATTTAGAGAAAAAGATTAAACAGGCACAAGTGGGTGAACCAGATCCTGGAGGTGGTCCCCCCAGAGACTCTACGTACCTTAAGTTGTTTGTTCCCCAGTAATCCGCTGGGGGCATTCCTCGAAGTTCTCCGGTCACCCTGGCTCTAGCCGCATCATTGCTTTTATCCGGCGATAATTCTGGTGGCCATCTCTGAGAGATGTTGCAGAATTCGTGTCAGCATGCTCTGTGTGCGCCAAGAACAAGGGCTCCAGTAGACCGCCTCCTGGCCTCCTCCAGCCCTTATACAGACCCAGCCGTCCTTGGTCCAATATTGCTTTGGATTTTGTTACTGGTCTTCCCCGTCTGATCATAAGACAGTCATCCTCACTGTAATAGATCGGTTCTCCAAAGCATGCCACCTGGTGGCCATGTCCGGACTCCCATCTGCTCATCAGACTACCAGGTTACTCTTTAACCATGCGTTTAAGCTCCATGGCCTGCCCTCAGAAATCGTCTCAGACCGCGGCCCACAGTTCATTCTCAGGTTCCATCCCCAGTCCAACGGGCAGTGTGAGCGGCTAAATCAAGAGCTCGAGAACACCCTCCGCTGTCTCTGCTCACACAACCCCAGCACCTGGAGTCAACATCTGGCCTGCGTAAAATATTCCCACAACACCCATGTTTCCGCTGCCACTGGATTGTCCCTGTTCGAGGCATCCCTGGGCTATCAACCATCTCTCCTACCCACTCCGTTCCCTGATTCCGTCCTTCCGTCAGTCAGATCTCACCTTCTCCGTTGTCGTAGAGCCTGGGACCAGACATGGACAGCCCTCGAACGTTCCTCCATCCGGGACAAAAATGTTGCTGACCGCAAGCGCATCCCGGCTCCCACTTACACCCCTGGCCAAGAGGTATAGCTTTCCTCCAAGGATTTCCCATTGAAGGTGATGTCCAAAAAGATGGCACCCAGATATCTTGGTCCCTTCAAGATCCCACAGCCGTTTGCCTTACACTCCCTCCTCATCTCCGTGTTCACCCTACGTTCCATGTCTCCAAAATCAAGCCTGTCATCTCCAGCCAGTCGGTCCCTCCTGTCAGACCCTCTCCACCCGCCCAGGTCGGAGACGGCCATCCCGCCTTTACAGTCCTCAAGATTGTGGCCTCCAGGCGACGTGGCCGCAGATTCCAGTACGCAGTGGGCTGTGAGGGGTATGGCCCAGAGGAACGTTCCTGGATTCCTCATTCCTTTATTTTAGATCCTGCTTTGATTACAGCCTTTGAGGCCTCCTCCACCAGACAGCCGCCAAGGGGTGTCTGTTAAGGAGGGGGGGGGGGGGGGTGCTGTCATACTCCTAGGTCTGGGTGCAGGCCAGGTTTCCTTTCTCTCTCTCTCCTCAGCAGTACTGGACGGGCAGGTGCACCACATCTGAGGTGATTACCTCCCTTCTTAAGGAGCTGGAACAAGCAGCTCCTCTGAAGCAGAGACCATCCAGGTGGATTCACGGACTGAACTCTGATAATCTACCTGTGTGTGTTCTCACTTTATTTCATGTACCAGCTTCTAAATATGAGTCTGACGCACAATTTATGCCGCAAAATAGAAACACGAAGAAGTTTAATTTGAATTGTGTCCGATGACAAGCGAGTTAGCGAGTGGCACACAGTAACAATAACAGAGCGCTCCATAAAAATGTTTTTAAACAGAGAAATCTTTGTGATTGTTTCACAGCGGTTACGTTCAGCAGGTAAACATGCCCAGGGCAACACACCTCAGCCCCCAGCAGCCCGACCTCCGGTTTCCCTGTTTCTGTCTGAATATGTGCTAAAACTGCATCTTTAAAATGAACTGCACCTATCTGAATCACAATGAAAAGTATTACAGCTCAGTGCGTGAACATAGTCAAGAAACTGCATCTACCCCACCAGCAGCAGCGGTGATGGCAGCGATGTGGGCGTGTCATGCGCATCAGTGCTGGTCACCGGTTCATTCACAGCAGCATGGGCAGCAGCACTGTTTATAGGTGCTGTGTGATCGATAGAGTCACTCAATTTAATCTCGTAAATAAAACTTTCGGCCCGGATTAAATTTTTCCTCTGCTAATGTCAACGTTTTTCTCCCGGATCCGTTGCAATTCTCTCCTCTGTTGCCTTCAATTCCTCTCTCTCTCTTTTGGTTCCTTCACCACTGACCAACATGACCACAGGTCTCAGTCACTGTGGAGGTAGTACTTTGTGGATGCTGCTGACATTTGGAGGATGCTCCTGCACCTTCCTGGCCAGTGTGCAGGACACTGGGACATCCTTGGTGACAGAATGATCCAATCAACCTCTGCATTCTCTCCGAACATGTCCCAGTGTTAAAGTACCAATATACATGCTTTTTTTTATTATTTTTTTTATTAAAGTATGTCTCATTCTGATTCTGATTCTGATTTTTCCTTAATAGAGTATTAGTTCATCCTTTATACAGTATTTCACATCCACTGGCTGTACAGTAGGGTGTTATACATGAATCCAGTGTTTTACTTCATGTTGACTTCATGTGTTTTAACTTCTTCATGTTGACAAACCTGTATTGTAACATTAGTTCAGCAGGGCCGAGCTCAATTTGTGGCAGCGGCATCTGACACCGGCACTTCCTGTGGCATGCGGTGATTTGTGGCATGCGGAGTGGCATGCGGAGTGGCATGTGGTGTGGCATGCGGAGTGGCATGCGATGTGGCATGCGGTGTGGCATGCGGAGTGGCATGCGGAGTGGCATGCGGAGTGGCATGCGGTGTGGCATACGGTGTGGCATGCGGAGTGGCATGCGGAGTGGCATGCGGTGTGGCATGCTGTGGCATGCGGAGTGGCATGCGGAGTGGCATGCGGTGGCATGCGGTGTGGCATGCTATATGGCATGCGGTGTGGGATGCGGTGTGGCATGCGGTGTGGAACTGCTGTTTCTGTTTTACGCAAACTGTTTGTCACAGACGTCTGTTACACTATAGCTACTTGTAAATAATCATATTTTTATTGCATTATTTTCAATAAAAGCTGAACCTCCACCAAGTCCTGGCACTTCTTGTGACACCTCCACCAACTACTGGCTCTTTTTGTGGCAGCAGGAGTGGCAATTGCGGTGGTGGCTGCAGGACTTTCACTGGTATGCACTTACCAAGAAGATGTCACGGCTGTTGCTGCATTCCTGTTGCTGTGTGTGGGCAAATGATTTGTTAGCTACCCGTTACTCTTTAACTACTTCCAAATAATCATGTTTTATTCATATTATTTCCAATAAAACCTTGTTTAATAACCGCCAGCTTTGTGGCAGCTACATCCGCCACAAGGTGTCACTAATCCGGCATGCCACCTGCCGCCCTTCTGCGAAAATGCTTAGATTTTCGGGTTATTTAATACCTACTATATATTTACATTCAATTATTCATGTATTAAATTCACATAATTTAACAAACATTTTCAAGCAATTTAATACAAAAGTTATAAGGTTACTGTATGTGTGGTTCAACTCGTGATTAGAGAAACAAATGTGGTGATATAAATACATCACTGAATACATGATCGTCTTTGTGGCACCTAACGGCCACAGCGTGCCAGTGTGTTTTCAAGTGATGTATTTATATCACCACATTTGTTTATCTAATCACGAGTTAAACCACACATACAGTAACCTTATAACTTTTGTATTAAATTGCTTGAAAATGTTTGTTAAATTATGTGAATTTAATACATGAATAATTGAATGTAAATATATAGTAGGTATTAAATAACCCAAAAATCTAAGCATTTTCGCAGAAGGGCAGCAGGTGGCATGCCGGATTAGTGACACCTTGTGGCGGATGTATGCCACTGCAGCTGCCACAAAGCTGGCGGTTATTAAACAAGGTTTTATTGGAAATAATATGAATAAAACATGATTATTTGGAAGTAGTTAAAGAGTAACGGGTAGCTAACAAATCATTTGCCCACACACAGCAACAGGAATGCAGCAACAGCCGTGACATCTTCTTGGTAAGTGCATACCAGTGAAAGTCCTGCAGCCACCACCGCAATTGCCACTCCTGCTGCCACAAGAAGAGCCAGTAGTTGGTGGAGGTGTCACAAGAAGTGCCAGGACTTGGTGGAGGTTCAGCTTTTATTGGAAATAATGCAATAAAAATATGATTATTTACAAGTAGCTATAGTGTAACAGACGTCTGTAACAAACAGTTTGCGTAAAAACAGAAACAGCAGTTCCACACCGCATGCCACACCGCATGCCACAAAGCATGCCACATTAAGTGCCGCAGCATGCCACACCGCATGCCACACCATGCCACTCCGCATGCCACAACGCATGCCACACCGCATGCCACTCCGCATGCCACTCCGCATGCCACACCGCATGCCACACCGCATGCCACTCCGCATGCCACACCGCATGCCACTCCGCATGCCACACCGCATGCCACACCGCATGCCACTCCGGATGCCACACCGCATGCCACACCGCATGCCACTCCGCATGCCACACCGCATGCCACTCCGGATGCCACTCCGGATGCCACACCGCATGCCACACCGCATGCCACTCCGCATGCCACAAATCACAGCATGCCACAGGAAGTGCCGGTGTCACATGCCGCTGCCACAAATTGAGCCTGCTGTCTCTCCATTAGTTACTATGAACAAAGTTGTCTGGACGTTATCATGTCATTAAATACCATTTACACAGAAGACAGGGGTATGGCAGTTAGTAGCTCAGGGCAGAACAAACTTTCCAGCTCATCAGCTTCCAAAGAACAGAGGTGATGCTCAAACAGGTTTTATGCTGCCATCCATGCATCAGTTCATAATAATTGAGCAGATTTGATTATGTTCAAATTTCCTTAAGATCCTTGTTAAAGAAATAAACCAATAAAGATAAACAAATTAGTTAACTAACAAAGTAAATTCAAAAACCTAACTAAAATGACGAAATACATGCTTCAAAAATATATTCATAATACATACTGTAATTATTATAATTACATTTTTCTTACCATCAACAAGTCATGTTTTTTATTTTTCACAATTTCTTCTCTAAAAATGATTGTATTTCATTTAATGGTTTATTATGCGTCACTTTAATGTGGAAATTGTTCATTTCTAACTGCTACATGAACTACATGTGACACGGTCCAGTTGTTGGGGGTGGGGAGGGGGAAGCAGCTGTCTGACTGAAAGCGAAAGTGATTAATTTAAATGAACCTTTTGAACAAACATTAGCCCAATCTTCAGCTGCACATGATTCTTGCTTATTTCCTTTCATATCTCTTTATTCTCGAGGAGTTACCTCTAACATTTGTGATGGGCTGATGAACTCAGATTCACACAGTGGGTTGGTTCATTGCAGCATGGGATGAATTTCTGATGAAATAATGACAGAAAAAGGATGTGGTAAAATGAACACACCCACCGTAATAAATAGGAGGGAACCTGCATGTTCTCAGAGAACACACACAGTCTCTCCTCAGATCTCCTGCTCCCGTGGATCCTCCAGCGACCTGTGACTGGGTGGAAATGATGGCTCTGTGGACCAGCAGGGTTCCCCTGGCGGTGATGCTGCTGCTGCTGCTGCTGCAGGCTGCGCGCTGCATTGATGGACACAAGCCGGTCATCATCGTTCACGGCATCTTCGACGGACCCAAGCAGTTTGAGATTCTCTCCACGTTCATTAAGAAGGTGGGTCTGCTCAGCTCCTCTGGACCAGTCCAGTCCAGAGGAGCTCATTGACAGTTTTTAATCCAAATCATTGACAAGTACACAGTTAGCTATAACCATCGGCTATATTAATTTGTAAAATCATATTGTTAACTAGGTTACACTTTGTGAAAATGCAGAAGACATTTATATACTTTTTTTATTTCATTCATAAGATATGGTGCAAAACTCAGTTTTCTAGTCTGACTTTCTTCTAATCTTTGAAATTTGTCTCAGTCAGCAGTTTTCAGGTTTCTGGGGTTTTTCTAAAATTTTTCTTTTGCCTTTGGTTTCTTTTCACTCATTTATTTTAAGACACGAACAGTTTCTGTTGTATTTGTTGGTGCTTTGAAGGGAAGACAGTGCGGCATCTATAACAAGCATCTCGGAACAAAAACTCACATTAAATATAATTTTTCTAAGAAGAAGAAGAAAAGAAATGCAAAATCCTAAAGGGCAGTCTGGAAGAAGGAAAATAAGATTTTTGTCTGAAAAAAGTAATTCTTAGAGACGTCTTTTGCATATAGAAGATGACGAATTGAAGGATAATTCATGTTTAGATCAGGTCAGTCACTTGTTGACTGACTTGATGATTGTTTTCTTTTAAAAGCATAAAATATTTATTTAAAAAAAAATTAACCAGACAAACATAAATACAGATTTAAAAAAATAAATACAATTTTAAAAATCACCATGTAACAAATAAATAAAGCTCAAGCACTCATGGCTCTTTTCCAGACATTTAAATGAATCTATAGCTTGACGTTTGCCAATACGTGGATTTAAGTGTTTCCACAACTAAGGGGCAGCCACACCTTAACCTTTGGATCCCAGAGCTGGAGAAACTAGTCGGCTGTTTTTGGTGGGAAGAAACTGTTGTAGATTTATCTTTATCAAAAAGAAAGATAACACTACTCAGTAAATCAAAGAAAGATGAATCTTTGTCTTTGCAAATTTATTCAAAAGCATAGAGCATTTAAATGTTTCTCTGCCCCCAATGCAGTCAGAAAACAGAGCAAGAACAAAAAAACACAATACATAATTATACACACTGTTTATCAAGGAGCGCTTTTAGGGAATATATTTCATCCAAGCGGCATTTTTCCACCAGGACATAGGAGTTGCATACAGCTGATACGATCCAGTCCTTATCTAACAACTCCTCACTTGCCTACCGAGCTGCGTCTCGGTGTATGAATGTGTGCGCGTCAGTGAGAGCGACTGGGTGAATGTGGCTATAGTGTACAGTTCTTTGGGTGGACAGTATTACTGGAAAAGCGCTATATGAGTTCAGTCCATTTACATTTACATCTACATTTCACTTCCCTTGGTTAAGAAAACACAATAGTAAATCATATCGTAACCACGTGAACTTCTTTCACACGGGAAAATGCAGCTGACCCTATACAACATATGATCAGAGTTACATGCATCAATTAAATCTTCCCCAATAATACCATCAGTAAGACTACATCACAGTAGTCCATACGAAGATGTGAAAAAAGGAGGACTAACCTTCTTCAGATAATTTTAAATGCAGTGATTCTTAGTTGGAAAAAAAATCTAGATTTTATACCACCGTTAATCTGTTTGACTAACTTTAGAGAGCCACCAGAATAACACCCAGAGTCCTCACAACATAGGAACAATGAGGAGCCAGGAAACTAAAAACATTCACCTAAGGAGAAGATCAGTGTTCCCAAATCCAATGACCCAGGCCGTGTTTTCACAGAGTGAAAAACAGCAAAGAAACCACATGTCCCCTGGGGGACTCCAAAGTGAGGAGGGTCTACAGAGGAGAAACAAACCAAACTCCAGCTGTTGAGAAACGGTTTAAAGAATAATGAATCATTCTGTATGTAGCGTTAAGGCTATGAGAGGAAATCTTTACCAGCAGGTACAAGATATCTGCATCCAGCATAATCAGCCTGAGCAGGAGATTTTTTTTATTTTCTATAATAAACCTGTTACGCACAATACGGTGTTCAGGCTTGAATACCAGGTTCTCTTATTTACTGAGTGTTACAGTTAAAAATTACATCCACCATTTTTAATTCCTACTAAATCCTCAAAAAATCTCAATGAGGCCCAGAGAGAGAAAAACTGGATACAATGAAGTTCAGTTTGCAAAATTTAGGAAATAAAGAGTGAAAAGTTAAAAGCACAACTTTAGGTTTTAGATGAAGTTAAAATCCCCATGGGACTTTAAATCCATTGATTTCTGTTCTTGTCTGATTTTCAGTTTGTCACAATGAGTTTTATTTTAGAGAGAGCAACTCGAAGCACCTGAAGGCTGAAACCACTCAACTACAAAGCTGGCAGAATAATCTGTAATTAGTTTTACTGACTCATATTTTGGGTTTATTTGTGATTCATGTTCTTTTACTGATTTGCATCCAGGCACATCCAGACACCGAGGTGCATACCATTAGTCTCTACAACGACATGGAGAGTCTGGTGCCGTTGTGGGAGCAGGTTGAAGACTTCAGGAAGGCCATCGAGGAGATCATGAACAAGTCTCCAGAAGGAGTCCATCTGCTGTGTTTCTCACAAGGTGATCAAGCACAAAATTATGTTAAAACGCTGCAGATAATGCAGGACGAAAACCACAACATGTATGCATGGCATGGTGTGCTAAAAGTACTGTGAGCTAAAAGCTGGGCATACATTAACTCACACATCTATGCAGCCCAGCATTACAAACACAAATGTTTGACCCCAAACCCAGAGAGAACCTGCAAACGTTGAGGTTCCTCTTTCAGGGTTAGAGTACATTATTTTCACTTCCCATTTTAGTTTCTGCACTAATGATTCTGCAGCTTTTAAACCTGGTAGAAACAAAGAAAACAGAACAACTATGGTTGCCGATCAGGCCTCATCATGCACAGATAGCATTTACTGTATTTTTAGACCATAAGGCGCAGCAGATTATAAGACATATTGAGTATTCTGCTCAAGCGTGTAATATGACTCCACTCCTTCACGTCCACAGCTCTCTATCCGTCTCTGCAGGGAGGACAGAGTAGCTGGACTACACTGCCCTGTTTCTAACATAAGGCCAGAATAAACTTACATTTTATATTGAATTAACACACTAGGTTTATTGTTGCTACCGTATTCTCTGGACGTAGGCTGCCTAAAGGCTCCCACATACTCTGGGCATTATGTGGGAGCCGCAGACCTTTTACCTTCATAGTTGAGCATACTGTTGCCTACATTTGTTGTGGAAGAATCCTACATTTCCCACTATTTCTGCCAGTGGGATGAAGTGGCAGAACAGATGGTAAAATGTGTGATCAGCTAGCTGAGCACCTAGAGCCGTTTCTTTTCCAGCAGGTTCCACCAGTCAGTGAGAACAGAGGGGGACTTTGATGCCATACGTCCTGAAGACCGCCTGCTGGGAGCAGCTCAGCTTATCAAGCTTAGTGTCACATAATAAACAGTTACATGTAAAGACTTCTTGCCTCTGAGAAGTTTATAGTGTGCCTTGTACCTGCATGTGAGGAGTCTGTGCAGAGTCCGTCTTGTGTGTCGGACAGCATCAGTGCAGAAGTGAATGTCAGAAAGAACAGACAATGTATAATTCTCCAGATCAGCACCTATGTCAATGTCAATGTCAAATTTATTTATATAGCACTTTAAAAACAGGTATAAAACTGCACCAAAGTGCTTTACAAAAAGACAACAACAATCAACAAAACATAATGGGAAACACTGCTTCAAATAAAAGCCAACGAATAAAAATAAGTTTTAAGAAGCGATTTAAAATGATCCAGGCTGTGGGCAGATTTAATTTGAAGAGGTAAATTGTTCCACAGAGTTGGAGCTACAACAGAAAAAGCCTGATCTCCTTTCCTCTTAAGTCGAGTCTGAGGAACTGTCAGTAGCAGTTGATTATTTGAACGCAGACTTCTCGACACTGACTGGAATTTTAAAAGGTCTCCAAGATAAGGGGGAGCTAATCCATTTAAGACCTTATAGGTTGATAAAATAATCTTAAAATCTATTTGATAAAAGACGGGCAGCCAATGTAAAGAGGTCAGTATAGGCCTTATATGGTCACGCTTCCTGGTTCCTGTAAGAAGCCGAGCCGCTGCGTTCTGGATCAATTGAAGTCGCTGCATCTGTGATTTATCCATGCCTCTATATAATGAATTGCAATAGTCCAACTGGGATGTAATAAAAGCATGGATAAGTCCTTCAAAGTCCCTAAAACAAAAATAGGATTTAATTTTTGCTAAAATCCGCAGATGATAAAAACTTGATCTAACAACAGAGCTAACTTGTTTATCTAGCTTTAAACAGCTATCAAAAGTAAAACTAAGATTCCTAGCAGAGGTCTGACAAAACCGAGCTAAAGAACCAAGAATCAGATCTGGATTTGTAGTGTGCAGACTCTGACCAAATAATATAACTTGAGTTTTACTTTAATTGAAGGTGAAGAAAGTTTTGTTCCATCCAAGATTTGACTTCAGCTAAACAATCTCAATATCTGAAGAGATTCATTTTTTCCATTTTGTAGTTTAAGGGGCATATAAATCTGAACATCATGTGCAAAGGAATAAAAAGAAACACTAAATTTATGGAAAATCTGACCAAGAGGCAGTAAATACAAAATAAACAAAATACGACCTAAAATTGAGCCTTGGGGAACGCCATACTTTAAAGGTTTGGCCCCAGAACAGCATTGGTCAAGATGATCTGAAAAAGTTCTATTTTCTAAATAAGATTGAAACCATTCAAATACTGGGCCTCTCAGGCCAACATAATGTTTTAATCTTTGTATAAGAGTCTGATGATCTAGTGTCAAATGCAGCACTCAGATCTAAAAGTAGTAAAACTGCAACATTGCCTGAATCAACTGTTAAAAGAAGATAATTGTACACTCGAAGCAGAGCTGTTTCAGTGCTATGTGCAGCTTTAAACCCAGACTGAAATGTCTCAGTTATAATATTGTCTTTTAAAAACATCTCAAACTGATTAAGAACTAATTTTTCCAGAACCTTAGATAAAAAGGGGAGTTTGGAAATGGGCCTAAAATTTGCTAATACGCTTGAGTCTAGATTGGGTTTTTTAAGAAGGGGTTTAACCACAGCATGTTTAAGTATTGATGGAACACAACCTGACTGCAATGAGGAATTTATCACTATTAAAATAAAATGGCTGGAAGTGAGAAAAATGTCCTTTATCAGACGAGTAGGAAGACAATCCAAAGAATAATTTGATGGCAGCAGATGCTTAATAACTGAAGTCAGTTCATCTAAAGAAACTGAAAATTATCCAAAACAGCTGTGCATTGTGCCATTTCTTGGGAGTCTAAATCTAACAGGCTATTCGAGCCTCTAAGAGCTACAATTATTTCTGTGAAAAACTCAGAGAAAGCCTCACAAAGTTCAACAGAGGCTACAGGGCCAGATGTGATCAAGGGATTAACAATCCTATCAAGGACACTAAAAAGGACTTGAGGCCTATGCTTATTTGAAACTACAAGATTAATGAAATATTTAGATTTTTCTAATTTGACAATATTCTGATAATTAAATAAACTGTCTTTTAAAATTTCTGCAGTTTATCCTTTTTCCCTCTCCTCTCAGCACGCCTACATTCCCGTCTGAGTGCACGAGTGGTTTTATTAAGCCACGGCTCTAAAAGTTTCTTTTTTGTAGTTTTTATAATTTTCATGGCAGCTACCATGTTTAGAGCATTTGAACATACATTGATAAAATATCAAGACTGCTATCAGTAGGGAACGTAGTATTAGCAAGAACTTTATTTAGTTGAAAAACAGTATAGGAGTTTGTAGTACGACAAAGTAGGGGTTTAGTATTGTTAGTATCCACAGAAGATGAAATATTAATAGAAAATAAAACAGGCAAATGATCAGAAACACAAGTCTGAAGGATTTCAATGATATCCAAACAAAGTCCATGTAAATGGTAAATGGACTGAACTTATATAGCGCTTTTCCAGTCATGTTGACCACCCAAAGCACTGTACACTATAGCCACATTCACCCAGTCGCTCTCACTAACGCTCACACATTTATACACCGAGACGCAGCTCGGTAGGCAACTTGGGGTTAAGTGCCTTGCCCAGGGGCACATCGACATGTGGCAGGGGGAAGCTGGAATCGAACCCACAACCCTCAGATTGCCAGACAACTACTCAACCCACCAAGCCTTTTACTGATGTTTAATGCTCTTGAAATGTACAGCACTCTTAAACACCGTAGAACTGACAAAATAAACACAAAATACAACCGAAATAATTAGTCTCACAACATAACTTAACATACAATACATGTAGCAAATAAACGTACCACTTTGGCCTGCTTGTGACTAAGGCTGGGGTTTATTCTTCTGTTTAAATCTTCTGTTTAACTAGCGAACGTAGTTCTTAGCTTTTGTGAGCTCTTACAGTCCACGCTGACGCACAAGTGTGGTGCCGATAGCTTACAATGTTGGCAGGAAACGGAAATGTCACTTGAAAAAATACGTGAATCCATCTTAATCTTATTGAAATTAAATACTGTGAATAATATTCAAAACAAATGATAATTATGAGGTACAACATCACAAATATTAAAACTATATAAAATAAACAAGAAGTACAAACTTATATAAGGTGCAACAGCGCCATCTATTGGAGGTCAGAATTATTGTATAAACAAAACAATGGCATTTACAGCAGCCTCTTTAAATACATCCCAATCTGTGTTTTCAAAAGAGTCCTATAGAACAGAGCAGGCCTCTTCTGTCCATACCTGCCTGAATGGTCTTGATCACAGGTCTGGATTAATGGCTTGAAGGCAGGGATCAGTGGAGTGAGCAACGCCCAGTAAGTGGGGGCCTTACATGAATGCACTTCTAGTTTAGACATTACAGTCAGGCAGTCTTGTAGACAGCTCAGGGGTTATCAGGTAGTGACACAGTGTACCGTAATGCTCCAAATATCCATTTAGTGGAGCGGCTTCGTTGCTATCCAAAGTCGTACTTAGACATTTTAACAAAATTAAAGGAAAAAAAGTACCACATAAAATCAGTTAGTCAGATGTCTATCTTGATATAATCAGATATAAGGCGCACCATCAATTACTTCCAAAATTTAAGGATTTTAATTGCGCCTTATATTCCAAAAAACATGATATGTTAGTGTAGACCTTTATACCGTGAACATAGTAGGCTACATTTCAAAAGCCGTCAGCTCAGGTGCACCCTTATCCACACCTGCGGCTGATATACTACGGCGGTGGCGTGTCAAACGTTTTTTGTCACCTTTAACAGTAGTGACAACGTGTTTGTCAGGAACAGTAGATCAGAGAACCCGATATAAGCCAGACACAAAGTTGCACATTAAATGTTTATTTAAACAAAAATTAAATTAAACAAAATCAGATGTGGGCAGGAAAATGTCCTTCTCCACTTCACAGTGGAGCAGGATGCTCACAGCAGGAGAAGGCAGACAAGAACAAAGGCGCTGGGCAGGAACAACAACAGAGAATCTGGGTAAAATACAGGCTATGTAAACTCTAATGCTGGATGGCTACTCACACAAGGCTTTTGGACAATGTGACAGAGAATGACTGTGGGAGACAGGAAGACAAGTAAAAATTAAGCTGAAGAGTCCAAAAACAAAACTACCTGGACAAGGCGAAACAAAGGTTCTGGTGGGCCGCCCTGAGGTCATCCACGGCAGAGCAGGTCTCTGGGAAAACACAGATCCTATTATGGACTCAACACAATGTTTTACAAATGAGATCTATGCTCTACTGCCGCTGGTCTCCCGACGGCCGTCAAGGTTCCTGCTCCACCATCAACTATTGCCTTGGTTCCTACTCTGTGGATGACCGAAACATGGATCCTGTCCGGTGACAACAGCCACATAAGTCCCTGATCCTCTGCGTAGGATCTCCTAGGGTTCTTGCCCCAACCCCACAGCCCACACACGCACACACACCGCAGTACCTTCACCACCCACTATTTGAGAAGCACTGACCTAAACTGATGTTTGCCTTATTTTGTCTCCTTTCCTTTTTAAGGTGGTCTAATCTGTCAAGCAGTTCTCTCCACGTCTCCCAATCACAACGTGCACACGTTCATCTCCCTGTCATCTCCACTGGCTGGACAGTATGGAGGTTAGATGTTTCCTAGTGTTTACATGTCCAGATCTTCTCTTCTTCACACAAACGTCAATTGTTTAAAGGATAACAAATACAAGGCTGGTGGTTTTGGACTTTACTCACAGACACAGATTACCTGAAGAAGGCGTTTCCTGACTGTTTAAAGGAGTATGTTTACTTTCTCTGCTACAACAAAATGGGCCAAGAAATTTCAATTTGTGACTACTGGAATGGTGAGTTTGGAGCAGAAAGGCTGCATGACTTTCTCTGTCAGCATAGTATAAAACAAAGATTATGGTTTCTCTCTGTGCAGACCCTCACCATAGAGCCGACTACCTGAGGGGTAACACTTTCCTGCCTCTACTAAACGGTGAAAAACCTCACAAGTTCATAAAAGGTAGTAAAAGATGGCACCTTTATTACTCATTAGTTATGTAATTGTATCCTGTACTCACAACATAGGCAAACAGTCTAGTGGACTACATTACAGCGTTGTGGATGGAATTCTAAGCAAATGAAAAGACGGTGGTGATAAAGTTCCAGCACTTTATTGAGAAACAGAGCAGAGATCACATAGATGGAAAGTAATCGCACCCCATGGTCCCGCTGCAGTCTGCGTCTGCCCTGTCTCTGCCTGTCTCACTTTTCGGCTCCCCCTAATACTGCACAGTGACCTTGGCTTGAGACATAACAAAGACAATTTATCCTAGACAACCACCATGCTGCACAGTATCTACGCAGCATTCAGCAACAGTGGATCTTATACACAGACATCAGGTCTCCAGGCCTCCTCTGTCCGAGTGGTGTTAGGCCATAGTGACTTCAGGATAATAATTTTTATAACATTCCTCTCTTTTTTTTGATGATGATGGTGTTGTCGGCATCAAAACAAAACAAGATGACCCATCATATGAAAATGTGAACAAAACACAGAGGACCCATTTCTGTAAGCACGTAAAGTGGGACACAAAGGGTTCCCGTGTTGGAACAGGGCAGTGCTGGAACTTTTAGTATAGATCAACATGAGTGCTTTATAGAGGTTTAACACACAAGATCAAAAGTTTAGCTTTTATGTACAATTTAGGGTTCATCTAATTAAGTAAGGCCTGTTTTAGCTACCTATGCGCACATTATTTTAAATTTACATTAGACTAGATAAGCTAAACCTGTTCAGTAACCAAGGTCGAATCCGTCTACTCTTCCCCCACCCTGTCAAACCCCACTTTGTTCTCCATTCCCCATTCCCATGGACAGTAAATCCATCACTTTTATACCTCAAAAATCCAGGAGTATCAGTGTGGGGTATCAGAGGGCAGGCTGGGCCTTTACTCACCAGAAAAACTCATCCTCTGTAAAGGATGATAAAAACTGATGTCACCCCAGGTTCTTCCTATATAAAATCAAAAAGTGCATAAACCGTAGGTCTTTGTGTGTTTTAAGCAAACAGTTTCCATTTTTTACCATAAACCCATATTGATCAACATGATGCAACATTACAGTATAAATGTCATAACACAAAAAAATCAAACATGAGAACTCTGATTCCTTATTCTATTCATTTTACACAATTTTCGCTTTTCTTCTTATTAATTCTTAATTTAATTTTTATTATTTTTTAGCAGTACTGCAATAAAAAATGAACCCCTATGTGGGAAATCTGCATGTTTAATCCAATCATTTATTCACCCTGGGGCAAGGCTTGACCCTGGGAACTCTGCCTTTGACCCATTATACGGACTACTCTGCTTCCAGACTTTTTAAAAAATGTTTTAAAATTTTACTTGTCCTTAGCACGACCGACCAACTAAAATGAAAGGCCTCACATCTGATGGTCACTTTTGGTATAATGGTCAGGAACTATGGGGTAAGATAGCTTTCTAAATAGATTTGTACATAAAAGGATAGTTGTGTCCATATCAGTCAGAAGTTGTGCATAACAAACATTTGTAAACTCATAATAATTTAAATCACATTCAAAAGATACAACATACGGTTTAAATAGTTACAACTTCAATAACTAATAAATACAAATTTCAAGTTTAAATTTGTGCTTTACTCTTTATGAACACAAACAGCAGCAGCTTCTTGAGAATACGGATTTTTTCTTTGAGAATACGAATTCACAACAGTGGTCTGACGTCACGATTTCCAAGGCTGGTTAATGGAGCACAGAGTGCGAAGATAGGAGCCGCGCATGCGTT
The DNA here is from genome assembly GCF_011125445.2 of Fundulus heteroclitus. Taxonomy (NCBI): domain Eukaryota; kingdom Metazoa; phylum Chordata; class Actinopteri; order Cyprinodontiformes; family Fundulidae; genus Fundulus; species Fundulus heteroclitus. The sequence goes on from NC_046363.1 coordinate 44,794,721, forward strand.
CTTCAGACTGACTGTCTCTGAATGCACCGCGGCTGCAGCTTCATTCCAGACAGCGCAGAGCTCACAGTGGTAAGTTAAACATTCCCTTTTCTGCTGCTGCTGTTCTTCAAAAGTACGTTTTCAGGTAGTTTGAAGCGAGAACATTATACTTTTAAGCTTCCCTATGTGGCCTGTTTACAGAGTTAGTGCGTAATTTTAATAAAAAGTCCGACGTTGAGCGTCTGTGCCAACTGGTAGGTTTTTTAAGACTGACAGCCTATTTCCTACTTTTATCTTTAAAAAAACAACATTGAGGATGGTATTAAACATGTGATTACGTTGAAATTGTGACTATTTATCTGTAAATAATTAAAATGAAAACATAATTTTTATTTATTAGTAACAGTAAAGGGAGTAGAGTTAAGCTACTTTGTCTAACCTTCACAGCATTGTTCATTAAGGAAAAGTTATTTCTGTCTGTCCACCTTTACAGCGATTAATCTATAAATTATGTGCAGTTAGTTCAGTTCATTCTTTCAGTGAAATGGTAGAAATACCAGAGAAGGGAAGCCATTTGTTACATTTACTACTACTACATTTGACCCTTTCTTTCTTGAGAACTATAATAATCTGCACGTTAACTACATATAGTTTTATGGTGTGAAAAGGTGAGGATTGAAAAAAACAATTATGGTAACATTTGGCATTTTTTTTATTTACAGTAAGAAACAGAAACAAAAAATGCGAGGATAAACACTTCTGTGCCGATCCTCTAAATATTTTTTAATGAAGGGGACCTGAAACCAGCCTTCAGGCTAAGAAGGGCCACCATCGTCCTCCTCCTTCAGCTGCTGCCCATCCAGAAGGTCCATGAATGGCCACAGGAGATAGAGGTGACCCTCTGCTGGCTGGCCTGCGGTGCATCCTATAGGGAAACAGCTTGCCAGTAAGATCTCTTACCTTCTTGTCCTTAAATAGAGCCAACAATGACACACAATTGATACATACATTATATTAATTGGATAGAAGATTAAGACAGATCAACATATTACCTAAATTACAAGTTAATTTTATATTTGGTACAGGTCTAGTGGAGGCACGCTACAACAGGCACCACGCCAAGGCTGATTAACATCGTTGAGCGCGCCTTTGGTGATCTGAAGACACGGTGGCGTTCCATCTTCTTAAGGGTGCTGGAGGTCCGCCTGACGTTTGCCCCAAAAGTAATCGCCGCCTGCTGCATCCTCCACAATATTAGTATAGCAGCAGGTGACCAGCTAGATGAGGAGGTTGACCCAGAGGAGGATGACCATCCCGCGGCTGAAGACAGGAAGCTGCTCCAGCTGGCTGCATGCTTAAGTGAACATGACTACACCTGACCTTATGTAGATCAGTTTTAGTCATGTTCACATGCTGCTTCATTTCATTTTTTTCACCACCTGTAACAATACATAAAATAATCAGTGAATTAATTTCCATTCCAACTATTTTTAATTATATGTTTGTAGGTGTTGTCTATTTGTATAAGATGTTAATAGAAGTTATTTCTTTGTTTTAAACCACGTTAGTAACTGTTAATTTGTTGAATATGTTACACCTTCATTCTGTTCCAAAGTTAAAACATTTGTCTAAAATAAATATCTGTATTTTTTCATATATTGTTACTATTGTTTTCTTTCCCTCTTTCTTCTCTCGATTCTTCGTGTCCTCACTCAGAGGAAACTCACTTAGATAGGAAAAACATTTATAGAATTTATTTATAGATTTATTTATAGATTTTATATTAAGGCTGGACGATATAGAAAAAAGCATATTGATAAAAAAATGCATATTGATGGATAGATAATTATCAAAAAGATTTAAAACCTGGCTCTTATAATATTGCTAAATTACTTAATTTTAATATATCACACACAAACACTCAATCCCAAATAAATTCTTATTTACCCAACATTTTTAACCATAACTGATTTTTTTTAAAAAGAAAAATAACTCAACTTAAGAGACCTGGGTGATGTTATTAAATACTGACAAAGAATAAACTAAAGTGACCAGCGCTGTTAGAGAAAAACTTGCGTACCAGAACTTTATATCGCGGATCAAGAGTGGCGAGTTTGAAGCCAGGTTTTTCATGTCCATCACTATGAAGCATGTTACTGCATGCGTGATGTCCTTATGCCGCCAGGACGCTTTGTCATTTTATCACAAAGAAGGAAGCCTAGTTTAGTTGCTGTACCTGCTTTGTTTTGGAAGAACTTCCAGAAGATTCCTAAGAAGATGACGCGGGGCTAAAACGGCTCGCACTGCTGCGGGTGTGAGCGACTGAGCGGCTTACGTGATGAAACAAGTTGGTTGCGTTACCAGACTTTGTTTTTACCGGTTCCTTGCAAGTTTTACAAATCACTGGTTTATTTCTTTCAGACTGGCGAACTAGTAAAACCCCGTTTTGGGACCGTTTCCCCCGCTGCTTCTTTCTGCGACATATTCACGTGCTCTGTGTTGTGGTTTGAGAGGGTGGCGCTTTGTGACGGCGTGCCTGGGTCCGCGATTACGATTGGTTGAGAGGAAGCAGTGACTGTAGCATCAACTAGGTTAAAAGGAAGAAAGGAAAACTGTCTGTATAACCAACTTTTATCGATCCTTTTTTCCCTTATGGTGCCACAGGTCTTTCGACTGATATATATTGTTATTAAATTATCGTCCAGCCCTATTTTATATGATGCTGTCATCCTTTGGAGACATTTACAATTTATTCCAGCAATTATTGAGTTAATAAAGCAACACGCGTCAGTCTGATAAACACAAAACAAATAAATCAGACTCTTTTTTTAAATTATGCACCAACTCTGTAAATTGGGAAGCTTAAAAGTATAATGTTCTCGCCTCAAACGATCTGAAAACGTACTTTTGAACAACAGCAGCAGAAAAGGGAGTGTTTAACTTACCACTGTGAGCTCTGCGCTGTCTGGAATGAAGCTGCAGCCGCGGTGCATTCAGAGACGGTCAGTCTGAAGAGCGCATGCGCGGCTCCTATCTTCGCACTCTGTGCTCCATTAACCAGCCTTGGAAACCGTGACGTCAGACCACTGTTGTGAATTCGTATTCTCAAAGAAAAAATCCGTATTCTCAAGCAGCCGCTACTGTTTGTGTTCATAAAGAGTAAAGCACAAATTTAAACTTGAAATTTGTATTTATTAGTTATTGAAGTTGTAACTATTTAAACTGTATGTTGTATCTTTTGAATGCGATTTAAATTATTATGAGTTTACAAATGTTTTTTATGCACAACTTCTGACTAATATGGACACAACTATCCTTTTATGTACAAGTTTATTATGGAACCGCTTTTACCCCATAAGGAACCCACTCGTCAAATCTGCATATGTCTATGCGGAAGTCAGGGCAATTAAGCATTCCCTGCCGCTTTCACCCACTACACTAGTGGACAGCCTCTTGTGCAAACCAAGACAAGAAGACTTTAATTGACCAGCTGCAAACCGCTCAGCCCGGTCACCCGTTCTCCAGGTGAAAATCGTTCTGCCCCTCCTCTATCCAGCGGGAGAGTCCGTATTTCAGCTGAAAACGTATTTTAATTAAATTTTGAATTTTAGTTTAATGTTAAAACCTTAGTCACTGTTCTGTATTGCAAATTCTGTTTTATTTGCTTTAAGGAATAAATATAATTAATTATTTCTACCAGTTTTTACTTATTACTACCTTTTTAGGTTTACAGTTTTAAATTTTTAAATTTCTTGAGGTATTCTTTAAATGGGGTTTAAATTTTAAAAGCTTGCAAGCATTTTTGAGCAATTGCATTTGTTTTTTAAAAGAGCTGGAAAATAATCCCCTTACCGTCTCATGAAAGAAAGGTTCGGATCTTCGCGCTGACGCCCCAGAGACGCTCCGAGACCAGGAGCTCCTCCACGTCCCTTGAAAATCCATTCGGGGTACCAGAGGCCGGATAACCTCTCCGGGCCGGCCAAAGCAGCTCCTGTCCCCGGACTCCCTCGCTCGTCGGTCAGAGATCTTGTTCGTTGACGCCAAATGTGGATGGAATTCTAAGCAAAGATAACTGAGTTTCCATCATTACTAAATGAAAAGACGGTGGTTATGAAGTTCCAGCACTTTTATTGAGAAACAGAGCAGAGATCACATAGATGGAAAGTATCGCACCCCACGGTCCCGCTGCAGTCTGCGTCTGCCCTGTCTCTGCCTGTCTCGTTTTTCGGCTCCCCCTGATACTCCATAGTGGCCTTGGCTTGAGACATAACAAAGACAGTCTATCCTAGACAAACACCATGCTGCACAGTATCTACGCAGCATTCAGCCTTGCACTCAGCAACAGTGGATCTTAAACACAGACATCAGGTCTCCTCCTCTGTCCGAGTGGTGTGAGGCCATAGTGACTCCAGGATAATAATTCTTATAACAAGTGTCTGGACAGGTTTTCCTGTTTCTTTAATACAACTGCCTTTATTTAATTAAAGTCGCGGTGTGTCTACATTCTGACCCTCGCTTATGGTCATGAGGTCTAGATCATGACGAAAAGGTTTGTTGGTTTCATTGAAAATATATTACTGAAACAGGATGATTTAGTTCTATCCAATAAGTTTACAAAATGTTGTGAAATGTTTGAACTGATGTCCAAATATCACCAAAAAGGTTGAATCACCTGTTTAACTCCTCTAAGAACTGTTCTTTATATAAAACAACACTTTAATCTTATCTTATCTGCACATCCTTTACTCAGAATGGAGAGAAAACTTCCTGCGCATCAAGAAGATGGTGCTGATTGGAGGTCCAGATGATGGGGTCATCACTCCGTGGCAATCCAGGTTTCACCAATTTCAGAAATGTTTTATTTGTGTTCTATTTGTGTTTTATGTTCTTATTTGTCTCATTAACAGCTAAACTGAGAGGATGAGCTGTCATGTTAGGCACCCAGCAGGACCAGCCTTCTTTTGTTGGAATTTAGTTACATAATGTCTTGTGCATCAAAGAGCTCTATGAGCATTAACTGGGGGGGGGGATCTTAAATAGATCTTCAACAATAAAATAGAAAAACAGTGTGTTATACCATGCAGTTTCTAGCAAAGATGCTCAGGGTTTTCAGAACCCAAAATGTGATTTGTTCCTGTTTTCTGCACAGCCACTACGGGTTTTATAACGCCAGCGAAGATGTTGTGGAAATGAGGAACCAGGAGGTAGGTGTCAAACTGTTGTTTTCTGTAACCAGTTGATCAGTCTTTTTACTACTTCAACTGAAATCAATATGGTGTGATAATAAATAATGATTTTAGGCTAAAATATCCTTTTATGTGGGAAGAAATCTGAGTTTTATGGACGTAATAAGGTGCTAGGTCACCATAGGCACTTTCAGTGGGTTCGTGTTGCATCAGTCAGAGAAAGGCTTCCTTTAGTAGGAAAACTTTAATAAAAGTGAACCTGGAAAACCTGTATAAATGTATCAGAGCTTAACAGCTCCACAAACAGCTCAGCTGATGTTATTAAAACCTGTCAGACTCAACAGTTTCATTATATTTAAACACAGGAAATGTGTTTCTGTCTTCTTCTCCTCTAACAGTTTTACAAGCGCGACACGTTTGGTCTGAGGACGCTGGACGCTCGCGGTGACGTGTCGGTGTGCGTTCAGTCCGGCGTGGAGCACACACACTGGCACTCCAACTTCACCGTGTTCACCAACTGCATAGAGAAATGGCTCATATGAAAGTGGCTGAACACACTCTGAAATGTGCTAAAGTTTAAAACACGTAAGCTTTTAAATTCAGCTGGTACTAAATTAAAGTAAAAGCCATAAATGCTCAACACAGAGAATGTGGTGACATCTAGTTGTAGAAATTAAGATTACAACCAAATAAAGTATATTCCTTCTTTCCCCTAAAATCAGGAAACACTTAAATAGGTGTTCAGTTCAACTATTGATCTGTAGGACTTTAATCTCATTTTTTATATTTCTACTGAGTTAAATGACAACAACAATAGATATTTTTGTATTTTATTTTTTGTTCATGAGGATAATGAAATCTTTTGTGAAGGGAGAAAAATCCTAAATGCCTTTTTAAGTCAATTGCTTTGTTGTTCATTTTTATTCTGCAGACATTTATACTAATCAGAAAAAGCATCTCATATGGTTTATTTTTTAGATATTGTGTTAGTGCAATTTTCTCACAACTACTGCTACTACTACTACTTTACTTATAAAGCACTTTAAAATAACCATGGCCGCACATATTCAAGTGGTGCACATAAAAAATATGAAAAAATATGAAACATTTAAACATAAAGCAAGAAAAAAAATCAAGAACAGACGGTTAAAATGATACAACAAATAAAACAATAAAACAGAGCAAAAGCAAAAGTCTCGTTTTTAATAGGGTTTTAAAAGTGAACAGTGAAGGAGCTCATCTGATTTTGAGGGGTAGATCATTCCATAGCCTTGGGGCAGGAATACTAAAACTACCGTCCCCTCTGAGCTTCCAGAAGCAGCTGATCTGGAGGCACCAAGGCCTAACCTGAGACACCGAGCAGGAGAGTAAGGTGGGAGCAGTTAAAGCTATAGCTGGTAATCTGCTACTACTGGTTAAAATAGTCCTTCCATCCTGAAAGTAGTAAATACATTATTTATTCACAAAAACAAGATTTAAAAAATGTTTTCTGTGGGAGCTGCAGACCTATAAAAACTCTAACCAATCCATGCCCTTCAGAACGAGTTTTTGCTCTCACCCCCCCTCTGTCCCTCAAGGTGCGGGGGTATCATCACCTTAACTATTGGTTGTCCCACATGTCAATGATTCTCACGCGCTCAGTGTCCGTGGTCTTTCCTTTCCAGTTTCCACTTGCTGGCTGTGCAATTCTGGTGTTTATGTATACGGATAGATTAGTGACTAAGTTAGCAGTTAGCTTAACGGTTAGCTGTTTATTGAAGCTCCAATGCTCTGACCGTAGACTTTGAACATGACTGAAAGTTGCACGACGTGAACCTCGTTCATGTTTATGAGGAGAAGAGGAAGTCCTCAGTAGAAAGAAATATAACCAGAGTGAATTTGGGAGATTTTTAAGATGTGAACCCCCTGAAGTGTGGAAGAGCGAGGTAAGCCGGTCTTGTGCATGCGCAGTTATTCAAAAAGGGACTCACCTCTCTTAAAATACTACCTGATGGTGAAAGATTTCAATTTTGAAGTTAGTACTTTAAAAAAGATGTAAGTACTTTGTTGTCATGGACGCTTCTCATAAAAAACTTTAGACTTCTGGGATTAAAGACTCTTAAAGAGAAAATGTAACAGTTTGGTTTGTTCAGCATAAAATTTTGTAATCTGACGTTTTTTTTTTAATGAAGCATTAAAATCAGTTTTTAAAGTTGCAGTTATCTGGGATTAAAAAGCATTGGTCCGGGAACAAATGTCAAAGTTTCCAGCGGTCTCATGTATGTAGCATGCATACGCACTACAAAACTGTGTCGCAATGTTTAACTCACAATTCAGGATGTGGAAAAAATAACATTGCGTGAAATTGTGCAGAAATCCACACAAACATTTTCAATTTCAAGATAACAAACAAACAAATATCTAAAACTCACCTAAATGTACTTAAATTTAACGCAGTTCAGTTTTATTTAACTCAAGGAGCATCAACTGAATCGCATTTAGCCTCATACAATCTCAACAAATTATGGAAACAACCTCAATCAGATGTAAACTCTTTTTTCATCACGGTTTGGTGTAAATGAGATCAGTCTGTGTAATGAGGAGCGTTAAATGCATGTAAATTATTTAAGAGACCTGGATAGCGTCAGATCTACAGTTTAACATTTTGTTTGATTTGTGTGATTATTCCATAATCAAAGGGCGGACTATAGTGGAGAATGTTCTACTCTACTTCTAAATTTAAACTTTATGCAAAATATGTTGTCACCTTTAACAGAATGGCATGTATAGTCTACAGCCTGTGTTTACAGAAGTGTAAGGTTAATCAGAGTTCAGTTTCTCAATGTGTGCTTACATGATCGTAAAGCATTATCAGAACTTTTACTATTTCCTCCATATGTGTCAAAGTGTGGAGAATGTAATATGTCACATGAGGCTCTTTGTTCATCACAGACGCTCCTCATGTTTCTGTACATCTGTTCCCTATGAAGACACAGTTTTGCCTTTGGGGAACAATGCACCTTTAATGCTGTTTTGCTTTCAATAAACACCAGTCTCTGTATTGAAAGAGTGTCTTGCTGTTTGATAATCATTTATTAACTTTATCAGTTACCACCTGCCATCCAAGGTCTGTTTACTCTGAATGAGAATAGTAGCAGAAGAATATTGGATTTTAAACATCCATCTGCCAGAAACACACTTAAACAAATTACTATTTCTGTTGCTGCTGTAAAACAGTGGAACTTACAGGAAAATGACCTTAAAGACTTTGTCAAGCATTTCACTGTTTAAATTTAAGTATAAGAAAAAAATATGAAAATATATGAAAAGGAATGTTAAAGTATCTAGAATATATAATAATATTTGTAAAACCCATGCTCAGGGCATGATGCACCATTTTTTCTGAACTGATGTGTTCTTCAACTTATTCCTGTTCTTACATAGTGTGACATGTTTTTGTATACAGCTTAGACCATGTTTTGTGTAATGATGATTTAAATGTATTAGCATGAAAAGAAGAACACCCCTAGCTAACCCTTACTACTGTCCACAGTGATGCCTGACTATAACTGAATAAGTTGACAGAACTTCACATAAAACATTGAGCCTATAACAGATTCCCTCTGGTTGTCCTGTGTTTCTCTGTGATGAACTGGCAACCTGTCCAGGGTGTACGCAACCTCCTGCTCATTGACTGCTGGAGATAGGCACCTGTCCCCCTGTGACCCTCTACAGATTATTGGATATAGAAAGTGGATGGATGGATGCTACTTGTAGTCCAGAGATGATGTTTGTACTCACAATATCTTTATGTGTCATTGTTCACAACACAATACTTGCTCTTTTGCCTTTTGATTGCAATTTTCTGGCCAAACTGTCTCTGCAAAATGTGCCTGTGCTGCCCTGGTCCAAAAATACATAAGTCTATACCGCTGCATGAATTTTTGGTCTCCTGACTTGGACAGCAACAATACAAAGGACAGAGTGACCTCCATCGCCGGCCCCAACATGACCACAGGTCTCAGTCATTGTGGAGGTAGTACTTTGCGGATACTGCTGACGTTTGGAGGATGCTCCTGCACCTTCCTGGCCAGTGTGCAGGACACTGGGACATCCTTGGCGACATACAGAACGATCCAATCAACCTCTGCATTCTCTCTGAACATGTCCCAGTGTTAAAGTACCAATATACATGCCTTTTTCCTTATGTTACTGTCTTCACCGTACCCCGTCTACGGTGTTAGGATATCACCTTCTGAAACTCAACACCAACAAGACAGAGCTCATGGTGGTGGCCCCAGCACCACTGCTCAGGAAGGTTGGAGACCTCACCCTTGTCATTGACGGCTGTCCCACCTCTCCATCGCCCAAAGTGCGGAACCTGGGCGTCATTTTGGACTCCGCACTCTCATTCAGTTTCCACATCCAGAGCATCACCAAATTTGCCTTCTTTCACCTCCGTAACATTTCAAGACTCCGGCCGTCAGTTACTGACTCAGTCACTGAAACTTTCATTCATGCATTTGTCACCTCCCGTCTGGACTACTGCAGTGGTGTCCTGCTTGGGTTGCCCAACAAAGCCCTAGACAGATTGCAGTATGTCCAGAACTCAGCTGCCAGGGTGTTAACCCACACCAAGCCCTGGCAGCACATCACCCCCATCCTCAAGAAACTCCACTGGCTGCCAATCAAACAACGCATCACCTACAAAATCCTCCTCCTCACTTCAAATCACTTCACTCACTGGCACCCAAGTACATCACTGACCTCCTCCACCCGTTCACCCAGTCACTGTCCCTGCGCTCCACCAGCAAGGACTTACTCTCCATTCTCCGCACCAGACTCAAGACCTTTGGTGACAGGGCTTTCTGTGCAATTGCCCCTACTCTTTGGAACACCCTGCCCCCTCTTATCCGTTCCGCCACTTCCCTGACACAGTTCCAAAAGCATCTCAAAACACACCTTTTCTCTCTTGCCTACCCTCCCTAAACCCCCACCCTGTCCCTACCCCCCTACTCCCACTCTTGTAAAGCGACCTTGGGTATCCGGAAAGGCGTTATATAAATTGAAGTTATTATTATTATTATTATTATTATTATTATTATTATTATTATTATTATCATCATCAACGAGGTCAAGTGGAGCGAGCTGTTTATCCTAGAACTGAATGGCAAACTTAGATAGCACTGACCCAAAAGATTGGCACATATCTATCATATACCACCCCGGAGGTGACAGTTTCTCTACTGATGTCACAGTTTGGATGTGTACAGCCCTTGCATGGGTGTGTACCTAGATCCCTATATAATGTTTGTGTGATGAGCAATCGGGGCTTCTTGCCGATCAAGAGCCCATCAGCGCTGGTGTGACTGTAACTGTTTCTCTGTCTTTACGTAGATAAAATATAACTAAAAGTATACTTGTCTGTTTTATGCGTCCGACATTCAAGGTAATAAGTAAGTGGGGGTCGCCTGACTGGATAAAAAGAGCTGGGTCCACCGAGGGTGCTTCACCGTAGACGGGGTACGGTGAAGACAGTAACCTTTAATACAGTATTTCACATCCACTGGCTGTACAGAAGGGTATTACACATGAATCCACTGTTTTACTTATCTTTGTGTTGACAAACCTGTATAGTAACATTTTTTCAGAAGACAGGGGTATGGCGGTTAGTAGCTCAGGGCAGAACAAACTTTCCAGCTCATCAGCTTCCAAAGAACAGAGGTGATGCTCAAACAAGTTTTAAACTGCCACCCGTGCATCACTTCATGATAATTCAGCAGATTTGATTACGTTGAATTTTCCTTAAGATCCTTGTTAAAAAAAGTAATAAAACAATAAAAATAAACAAATTAGTTAACTAATAAAGTAAATTCAAAAACCCAACTAAAATGACCAAATACATGCTTCAAAAACATATTCATAATATATACTGTAATTATTCTCATTACATTTTTCTTACCGTCCACAAGTCATGTATTTTTTATTTTATAAAATTTCCTCTCAGAAAATGATTTTATTCATTAAATGGTTTATTATGCATCACTTTAAGCTGGGAATCGTTCCTTTCTAACTGCTACAGCTATCTGACTGAAAGTGAAAATTATTTATTCAAATGAACCTTTTGTAATTCTTGCTTATTTCCTTTCATATCTTCTTCTTCATTCTCGAGGAGTTGCCTCTAACATTTGTGATGGCCTGATGAACTCAGATTCACACAGTGGGTTGGTTCATTGCAGCGTGGGATTGATTTCTGATGAAATAACGACAGAAAAAGAATGTGGTAAAACGAACACACCCACCGTAATAAATAGGAGGGAACCTGCATGTTCTCAGAGAACACACACAGTCTCTCCTCAGATCTCCTGCTCCCGTGGATCCTCCAGCGACCTGTGACCGGGTGGAAATGATGGCTCTGTGGACCAGCAGGGTTCCCCTGGCGGTGGTGGTGCTGCTGCTTCTGCAGGCTGCGTGCTGCATTGATGGACACAAGCCGGTCATCATCGTTCACGGCATCTTCGACGGACCGGAGGATTTAAAAAATCTCTCCACGTTCATTAAGGCGGTAGGTCTGTTCAGTTCCTCTGGACCAGTCCAGTCCAGAGGAGCTCACTGATAATCCAAATCATTGACAAGTACACAGTTAGCTATAACCATCGCCTATATTAATTTGTAAAATCATATTGTTAACTAGGTTACACTTTGTGAAAATGCACAAGACATTTATATAATTTTTCTGTCATTCATAAGATATGGTGCAAAACTCAGTTTTGTAGTCTGACTTTCTTCTAATCTTTGAAATTTGTCTCATTCAGCAGTTTTCAGGTTTCTGTGGTTTTTCTTGGCTTTAAACCCACTGATTTCTGTTCCTGCCTGATTTTCAGTTTGTCACAATGAGTTTTATTTTAGAGAGAGCAGCTGAAAGCACTCAACTACAAAGCTGCCAGAATAATCTGTAGTTAGTTTTACTGACTCATACCTTTTTTTTTCTGATTCCTGTTCTTTTACTGATTTGCATCCAGGCACATCCAGACACCGAGGTGCATACCATTAGTCTCTACAACCACATGGAGAGTCTGGTGCCGTTATGCATGCAGGTTGAAGACTTCAGGAAGGCCATCGAGGAGATCATGAGCAAGTCTCCAGAAGGAGTCCATCTGCTGTGTTTCTCACAAGGTGATCAAGCACAAAATTATGTTAAAACACTGCAGATAATGCAGGACATAAACCACAACATGTATGCATGGCCTGGTGTGCTAAAAGTACTGTGAGCTAAAAGCTGGGCATACATTAACTCACACATCTATGCAGTCCAGCATTACGAACACAAATGTTTGACCCAAGAGAAAACCTGCAAACATTGAGGTTCCTCTTTCAGGGTTAGAGTAGATTATTTTCCCTTCCCATTTTAGTGTCTGCACTAATGATTCTGCAGCTCCTACACCAGAAAGAAAAAACAAAGCAAACAGAAGAAATATGGTTGCAGATCAGGCCTCATCATGCATCATCATTTACTGTATTTTTTAGACCATAAGGCGCAGCAGATTATAAGACGTATTAAATATTCTTCTCAAGCGCGTAATATCACTTTGCCCCTCCACGTCCACAGCTCTCTATCCATCTCTGTGGGGAGGACATAGTAACTGGACTACACTGCCCTGTTTCTAACATAAGGCCGAAATAAACTTAAATTTCATATTTAATTAATTTACTAGGTTTATTGTTGCTACCGCATTCTAAAGGCTCCCACATATTCTGGCGTACTGTGCGCATACAGATGGTAAAATGTGTGATTAGCTATCAGAGCACCTAGAGCCGTTTCTTTTCCAGCAGGCTCCCACCTGTCTGTGAGGGAGCCTGGGTCCCCAGAGAGGGACTGTGATGCTGCGTCCTGGAGACTGCTGGGAGCAGCTCAGCTTATCAAGCTCAGTGTCACATATAAAACAGTTTGATGTAAAGACATATTGCCTCCAAGTAATGTATAGTGTGACATGTACCTGCATGTGCGGAGTCTGTGTAGAGTCCGCCTTGTGGGTCGGACAGCATCAGTGCAAAAGTGAATGTCAGAAAGCACAGAGAATGTATAATTCTCTAGATCAGCACCCTCTTTAAATACATCCCAGTCTGTGTTTTCAAAAGAGTCCTATAGAACAGAGCAGGCCTCTTCTTTCCAAACCGGAATGGTCTTGATCACAGGTCTGGACCAGTGGCTTGAAGGCAGGGATCAGCGGCATGAACAACACCCAGTATGTGGGGGCCTTTACATGAATGCACATCTGGTTTTAACTTAACTTTTATATTGACTTAACTTACTAGACATATTGTTGCTAGCGAGTACTCTGGGTGCGGGCTTCCTTACATAAATGCACTTCTACTTTAGACATTATAGTCAGGCAGTCTTGTAGACAGGGGTCCTATCAGGTTGTGACACACTGTACCATAAAGCTCTGGATATCCATTGAATGGAGTGGCTTTGTTGCTAACTTAAGTTGTAGTTACACATTCTAACAGACTTTTGAGCACATTGTCCCACATAAAATCAGTCAGTAAGCACAATGGTAATTAACATAAATTATTTAGAAAATGTAGGGATTTTAAGTGCACCTTATATTCCAAAAAATACAATATGTTAATGTAGGCCTTTATACCGTGAAATATAGTGGGCTAGATTTCAAAAGCCGTCAGCTCAGGTGCACACTTATCCCCACCTGTGGCTGATATACTCTGGCGGTGGCGTGTGTTAAAGATTGGGTTTACCGGCCTGCTGCTACATGTCTATTGAAACCCATCTTACCCCGGTTCCAGATTTGGCCGCAAGTGACAAAACATTAATCAAGAGGTAGAACAGTTTAATATGCAAATTTAATTCATAGAAATTAAATATGACCGTGTGGTCGAGAAGTCTGTCTGAAATAAGTTTTACCAAGACATTTCTTTTTATCAACTTTATAGCTCAGGGGGAGGATGACTGACCCCCTCTCCTTCTGACCACCCCCACTCAGATCAAACCACAGAATAAAAACCAGATTATCATGCAATGCAAAACCAAGATTCTAACAGTACTAGCATTTAACATCTAAGGAATATGTAACTCATATGGCAAATACAGTGATTACAAAATTCTTTTTTTTTTTTTTACACAATGCATTCAAATGTTGTCATGATGTCTTGCGTCTCAGAGATGTCTTCTCCTCGCCCTTAAAGAAGATGGGTTAACGAGTCAGTGTTCCAACCGCGATCTTCACACAGCTGTATGTGAATCATTTTATTAAAAATAAAAAACAGAAACAAAATAAAAATCCAGCAGCCTCATCCGCGAGTGGCAATCAGCGCGTCAAATTGTTCCGTGATCTTTCCTTGAACCCTCTAGCGGCTGGCACACACAGCTCTGGAATCCTGATGGGCCCCTGACCTCTGGCCCACCACATCTGTCTGTTGATGACCTTAGCGCGCACTCCTTCTAGGTCGGGGGTCGGTGGACTCCCCCTCCCATTCCTGGACCCTCCTACTTTTATGTCTCCAATACAACCTGATACTTACACGACAATCTTTTAGATATCAAATGTCGTGTGCTACCTGTAATTCCGGAGGTTGACTTCGGTCCAAAAAACTCCTTTCAGTCATATGGAATCGTATCCTGTAATGAAATTAACTGAACACTCCACCTTCCACGGTTCCATCTCCATCCTATGGGAAACCTATTTTAGAAATGTAATAGTTAATGAGACACTTTATCGCAATTTCTCTATCCTCTCCTTCCGTGGGCCTCTGATAGTCCTGTAAGAAAATGCAGCAAGCACACATACTTTAATCTCTGGTGAGGATCACCTTGTCTGTAAAATCAAAAATTTGTTAATGCAGTTTTGAAATCAAAGTACATTTATCCTGTAAGAATGTCAGCATGCTTTTTTGGATAAAAAAATTACCAGACATTGCACACAAAACTTCTCAGCATGTCACCACTCCATTAACCTCTGCTCCAATTTCAGATGTCCACTCTGTGTGCTGCGAAAACGTTCCTATTTTTAATCAGAGAGAAAAAGCAAACCCCCATGTTGTTCACCTATCGTTCTATCAAGTGTTCAAACCCTGATCCAGTTAACTCCAACACGAGATATGCGGCTTTGAATCCTATTTTAACAGGGTCTTTAATAGAATTAGTTTAGTTATACATTAAGTTACCCTCTGTTTTTCTATTTTATGCAGTTTTTCTTAGTTTATGTAGTTGTTCTATTTTATTTAACATTCACTTTATGGTACTGCAGAAACTGTGGCCCTTTGTCACATACCTCCCCTTGGGTCCTGCAAAAAAAACCTTCATCCAGGTCAATTAACAGTATCCCCTTTTCAATTTTGTGTAGTTTTTTATTTTATCCTATTATCCCTCCTTGGAACAAAAATAATTTTGTTACAAAAACATCAACCGAGAACAGTATATGGTCGGCAAGTGGAGACAATTCAACTGCAAACACTTGTCTTTGTTGAAGTAGGAAAACCACTTCCCTGTATCCTGAATCCAAATCAAAATATAAGGCAATTTCATCATACCATATATCTGCAAGAGGTCCTTCAAAAGTTGTGTAAGATCAGTGTACCCATTGAAATGATGACTGCAGACTGATGGCCTCAGTTGCACATAGCAAGTCGGTTTTGTGAGAATGCTGGATGTTCCAAGTTATTAACATACTGAGACAGAGTGGAACTTGAATAAAACACCTGGTAACATAACAACTTTCTGGTGAAAAGCTGATGTATCATAGTAGGCAACAGTTATTTGTACAATAGAAAAATCTCAATACTTGTGAGTTATTAAGAAATAACCTAACAGATCCGTTTAACCTATGTTGTTCAAAAACAGAATGTCTCAATCAGGACACATCTGTGCTTACCAGAGAGGCCCGCATAATAAACCTTCCCCCCAGGAAATCCTAAGCTCTATAGCAGTTTGTAAATTTATGGCATGCAGCTGTTAACCAGAAAGGCAACTCACAGAAACCTAAATGAGTGAGTGTAGCATGTAAAAATATTCCTATCCCAGTGGATTTTCTGCTCTTAGAAGATATGGGAAAATACACCTGCTGCTGTTTAATTATGAGCAATACAGTCCTGGACATAATAGAATTAAAACTCATGTTTAAAAGGAACACATCAGTTACATAGCAAAAACATTTAATAGATATCAGTACATTTGTCAAAACCGCAAACCTGTAGCTGGTAGGTGCTTAATCAGTTGCATGAAAAGAATGTTTAACCATGTCCCTGATTCATTTGCCTGGGAGCTTAAAGATGGAGAGAAAGAAAAAATATGAGAACACAGGCCATCCAGATCACATCCCATTAAATTTGGTCAGTAGTATATGGCTAGAAATAACTGTCTGTGTTTTACCTTAAAGATGTTTGATACCAGTCTGTGGCTCCTGAGATGGACTCGGACTGACATGCAACAGATCAGGCAAACATAAGATCGGAGTTAAGACTTCATATTCAAGGCTTTCATGTGTGACACTCCACATTTCTTCCCCAGTGTTGCAGTAGCTGATCGCTGTAATGTCTCTGCGAGCACCTCAGTGTCAAAGTCCCCTTTTCACAACTCAGATGCTGATGAATCAAGTGGCTCCAATGTGCACAGAAAATTCATACAGTCACTTCCCTTGACCCCCTGGGATCTGCGCTGTTCATGAGCTTTGGCCACTTTTCCAGGGTGCGGAGACATTGTTCATGGGAGCGTTATCCCCTTGCTGGGGTACTGACCTTCTGGATGTGAGGTCGTATTGGGACTTCATGCCAGGATTTGGTGACTCCATGCCAGGCTGACTTGCTGATGCGAAACAGTCACATGCCCAGGGCCCAATGTCAGCAGCTGTAGGTTTTTGAAAAGTTCTGACATGTCCACCTCGTCTATTCGGTCCTCTGCTCCTTCTCCCATGTCTGCACTGATCGCTACACTGCCATCCGGGTTCATGTGCAGGAACAACAGATCTGGAATGAAATGAGGAACAGAAAAGTGGAAGAGGCGCCCCCCCCCCCCTCCTTTAATTAAATTAGAGACATTGGTTGGTGCAATCTGCCGCTTACTGTTACTCTCTTCCTATGTTGTTTCCCAATAACTGTAATTTTGCTAACTGTTAGTAATTAACAAACTCAAGCGTTGTGTTTCACCCCTCCTTTGAGTCACAGGCAAATGGTGCATCAAATATTGTCCCAGCAAGCGTATCAGGAGTTAAGTTCATCCGCTGAAACACTGAAGAGGACACGCTGTCTAACATTATTACTCCAAATAATCCACCCATAATGGACAGAGTTGTTGTAGGATCCACACCTGTGTGTTTGATCCATCCTACTGATTTATCTCGGTAGATGTTGTGAGTCCCAGTCAAACTTGTAAATTTATGGCAAGTTTGAATAAAGAAAATGCTGTGTAACTACATCTGTCAAGGAAGAAATTATAAAAAACACTAAAGTTACATTTTAAAATGGCACTAAAATCAGTTCTGTGCCTTTATTTAGAAATCTTTTAAATCAAAGTCTGCCAGCCACGATCGATCACCAGCAACTGATGTTGAAAAGTATATTCACCAGAATTTGCACATTACCAAATGAACAAAGAAAAAAGATTCCTCGGGCTCTAAATTACTTTGTAACAAGGGCATCTACATTTTGTGGGACCATGAAAATGTGGTTACATATACTGAATAATTTGGGGACCGTCCTGTGATTACCCCGTAATATTTTCTGTTTCTACTAGTTTCTGCCATTCTGTGATATCAGTATCTATAGTAAAATGATGCAAGCCATAAACTTTTGTCATAGATTCCTCAATTTTAGCTGCTTCATTTGAGGATGACTTCAAAACTGACTCATGACTAAATGCACGGTTAACAAAATCTGTCAAATCAACCGCAATGTCCTTTTGCCCACACTATTAAGGTACATTTTAACCTTAACTTTTAACTCTATTTTAGTTTTGCTTACTCGTGTTTTTCCCAGGCCTGCAAATGACCAAAAGCTGATAGGGTTTACTATTCTCTATTAAACAGCTAGATTGAAGTCTGACGGATTATATCTATTTATTTATCTATTATAACTAGGGCTATCAAACAATGAAAACCTTATAATCACTATTTAATCGCAAATTATATTTTATTTCTAAAAGTGTATACATTCATTGGGCATTTTAAAATGCTATTTTGCAATAGATAACGCTAGTTAAAATTACACTTTTACAGAAGGCATCTTCCCTTTTTTGTTTTTTCCCAATTTATAATGCCTCAAACAGATGTTTAATGTACTCCCAAATTTCCAACAACTTTTCCAAACTACTAAGCTCTTTCTAACTTTTAGGCTACAGTTTAAAATAAAAATTTTCTCCAAAACTCACCAAGATGCAGCTGGCCGTGCGCTTCCCAATGCAACTCACCCAATCAGCTTGCAGCCCATACCTCAAATCGCTTGTCTGCATTGAAACTCCACCTGCACTTCAACAAACATCATTAATGCATCGACCTTTTTTCCAATGATTTCCAAATTCCCCTTAGTTTTTTTACCCATATTTTTTACTGAACCAGATGCACTCTGCTTCACAACACTTCCCTTATCTTGGGGCCCACGCACGTGGGGAAATTGACACCCTCATGAAGACACACACACCCAAGCAGAGATACACACAGTTACACCCAAACTTTGCAGATCCGCAGGCTCAACCAGTTTCTCTTTTAGCACACTCACACAGCATGGATCCCATTCACAACCGAGACATTCAAAATGTTGGACAAGACATAACAAACATTAATATTTAGACAGCTAGCGCATCACGGAGGGACCCTTGCCCCTTCTGTCGTAGACAGAACTTTTTCACTTATTGTAATACCTCCTTAGTCTAACTGTCATGTCCAGAATCCCATTCTGGAGCTAGGGAACAATCCAAATCGTCCCCCTTTTAAAATCTCTTATTATTCTATAACAGCTTCACCATTTAGGATCTTAAGTGTTCTTAGCCTCAACTTTTCGATGTTATGTATTCTCGGCTGTTCCTATCCCCTGCTTCTTTATGAGTGTCCTATTTCTCAAGAGGTAGCGCAGCCCCTCAGCCCTAATATCACCAGTTTGTCAGTCTGGTTTTCGTGTGGCCAATCCCCCGGACATATTTTTTGTCTTTGTGTTATATGTTTTTTATTTTGTTTCATTGTATTTTTCGACAGCTTCACCACTTACGGCTTCTTGGCTTTTATTCTCTTCTAAGTTTCTATCTTATTTTACGTTTTTCTGACATACACATAAATCCCATTCAGTCATTTCTAGGTTTCAACATAAATTCCATTCAAACCTAGTTGTACTGTTCAGCCTCTGATATTTTGAGAAGAGAGTATCTTAAACCACAGCACCACTTAATTTAGCCTACACATCTAACAAAAAATCTCCTTACCTTTTTTTTTCGGTCGACCTGTGGTGCTGCAGAAAAGTCCTCTTTCGTGTCCAATTTTCAAACGGTTCCTCTGCTTACTGCCAAAATCCGAAGGTCATGGCACCATGTTAAAGATTGGGTTTACCGGCCTGCTGCTACATGTCTATTGAAACCCATCTTACCCCGGTTCCAGATTTGGCCGCAAGTGACAAAACATTAATCAAGAGGTAGAACAGTTTAATATGCATATTTAATTCATAGAAATTAAATATGAAGACAGAGTTTACAATACCAATCAAGATGATTTCACCGCGTGGTCGAGAAGTCTGTCTGAAGTAAATTTTACCAAGACATTCATTTTTATAAACTTTATTGTCATGATTTGGGTTTTTATTATTTGCTTATGTTCTGTTTGGTCTTTGTGGTGATTTTGGTTCTGGATTAGTTGAAGTTCTGTTTTGGTTTAGTGATTCTTTTATGTAATCAATTCTGTCTTAGGTTTAGGTTTTTGTACTAGTTTTGGTTAATGGAATAGTTTGGGTTTTAATGTGGTTTGATTTTGTACTTTTCATCTGGCCTGCTCTAATCACTTCTGTCACCAGCCTTTATTCAGTTCACCTGCCAGCATTCTTTTGTCTTGCTCTCACTCCCCTTCACCAGTTACCATCCAATCAGCTTCAGTTTAGTTGCAGCCATCTTGTCTCCCCCGATCAGCTCCACCCATTCTTGTAATTAGTTTCATTCTGTTCACCTGCTCACTCCCCTACTTATATCTGCCTCTGTCTCCTGCACTCTGCCAGATCATTGTCTTTACAAGCCTTTGGTGAGTTTTGTCCAGCATCCATAATGTCTGTTGATATTACCCAATTGCCTTTTTGACGTCTGAGCCATCCTGAACCTGTTTTTCCCTGCCCTGTCTGTCTGCCTACCCGTTTTTCTGACCTGGACCTGCCTGGTGATATTCTGAGTTTGCCTTACCCCGATCTGTACTTCTGCTTGTTTTTGGATTGCTTCTTGTGTACCGGATTTTTGACTGTTATTCTGACCACCGAGCCTGCTTGTCCCTGCATTGTGAAGAACGCCTCCATTAAACCTTCTTTAATCATACCTACTTTTTGTCTGGCTGAATACTGGGTCCCCTGTCTCCGATTCATGACATTTATAGCTCCTCCTGCAAGCTTAGGGGAAGATGATTGACCCCCTCTCTGACCAGCATGGACTACTGCCTTGGTTCCTGCTCTGACGATGACAGTGTTTCCATGGTTCTTGTCCAGTGACAGGGGCCACATAAGTATCTGATCCTGTGCGATCTCCAAGGGGATACACACATACACACACAACAGTCTGTTCAACCCCACCCTCCTTAGGGGGTTCGCCCACTATTTGAGAAACCCTGACCTAAAGTCATGCTTGCCTTATTTTGTCTATTTTCCTTTTTAAGGCGGTGTAATCTGTCGAGCAGTTCTCTCGACGTCTCCCAATCACAACGTGCACACGTTCATCGCCCTGTCATCTCCGCTGGCTGGACAGTATGGAGGTTAGATGTTTCCTTGTGTTTACGTGTCCAGATCTTCTCTTCTTCACACAAATGTTAATTATTTAAAGGATAATAAATACAATGTTGATGATCTTGGACTTTATTCACAGACACAGATTACATGATGAAGGCGTTTCCTGACAGTTTAAAGGAGTATGTTTACTTGCTCTGCTACAACAAAATGGGGCAAGACATTTCAGTTTGTGACTACTGGAATGGTGAGTTTGGAACAAAAACGTTGCATGACTTTCTCTGTCAACATAGTATAAAACAAAGATTATGGTCTCTCTCTCTGTGCAGACCCTCACCATAGAGCCGACTACCTGAGTGGTAACACTTTCCTGCCTCTTCTAAATGGTGAAAAACCTCACATGTTCATGAAAGGTAGTAAAAGATGGCACCTTTTATTATTCATTAGTTATGTAAATGTATCCTGTTCTCACAACATAGACAAACAGTCTAGTGGATCTGGCTACATTACAGCGTCTGGACAGGTTTTCCTGTTTCTTTAATACAACTGCTTTTATTTAATCAAAGTCGTGGTCTCTCTACATTCTGACCCTCACTTATGGTCATGAGATCTGACCCATCCCAGGTCCAGGCATGGTGTCAGCCTGGATGCTTAGATCATGGGCAGAAAATTTCCAGAAATTTCTTTCTGGAAATTTTCAACCTTTCCCTGCAGCTCTCCATGGTTCCTACCTGCCTAAAATGCTCTATTATCATACCTGTCCCCAATAAACCAATCATCACCTGTCTCAATGATTATCAGCCCATCGCTCTGACCCCCGTCATCATGAAGTGCTTCCAGAGGATCCTCCTTAGGTACATCAAGGACACCATCCCTGCTGGCCTGGACAGCCTGCAGTTTGCCTACAGAGAGAATCGCTCCACGGAGGACGCTGTCCCGTTAGCACTGCACTCAGCTCTGACTCACTGGCAGCAGCCCAACAACTGTTAGGATGCTCTTGATGGAACTTCAGCTCAGCATTCAACACCGGGCTCCCAGACATGCTGGCTCTGAAGCTCCACAACATGGGATTATCCACACCTCTCTGCTCCTGGATCAGTGACTTCCTCACCAATAGAGCCCATGTGGTGAGGATAGATAGATCCTCAACACAGGAACACCACAGAGTTGTGTCCTCAGCCCAGCTCTCTTCACCCTTTTCACCCAGGACTTCACTGCTGTCCACCCCACAAACACGGTGGTGAAGTTTGCAGACGACACCACTGTAGTGGGTCTCATCTCCAACAATGATAAGTCCCGCTACAGAGATGAGGTCAGCAATGTGAGACAGTGGTGCTCCAGGAACAATCTGATCCTGAACACCAGTGAGACCAAGTAGGTAACAATAGACTACAGGAGGTCAAGGAGGACTGAACATGCTCATCTCTACATACAGGGGCAGGTGGTGGAGTGCATGGACAGCATTAACTTCCTGGACATCGACATCTCTTTAGACCTCTCTTGGACTGTGAACACCTCCCACCTAGTGAAGAAGGCCCCACAACAGCTGTTCTTCCCCAGGAAACTGAAACGGACTGGACTTTACACTAACTTTCAATTCAATTCAATTCAATTTTATTTATATAGCGCCAAATCATGAAACATGTCATCTCAAGGCACTTTACAAAGTCAAGTTCAATCATATTATACAGATTGGGTCAGATTATGCAGGTTGGTCAAAAATTTCCTATATAAGGAAACCAGTTGATTGCATCAAAGTCCCGACAAGCAGCATTCACTCCTGGGGAACCGTAGAGCCACAGGAAGAGTCATCTGCATTGTACATGGCTTTGCTGCAATCCCTCATACTGAGCAAGCATGAAGCGACAGTGGGAAGAAAAACCACCCATTAACGGGAAAAAAAACCTCCGGCAGAACCGGGCTCAGTATGAACGGTCATCTGCCTCGACCGACTGGGGTTACAGAAGACAGAACAGAGACACAACAAGAGAAACAAAAAAGCACAGAAGCACACATTGATCTAGTAATCTGTTCTACATTAGATGGTAGTAGCAGGTGAGCCGTCTTCTCTGGATGATGTCACAGTTAACAGAACGCCAGACCAGGTGTACCTACTATGAAGAGAAAAGAGAGAGAACAGAAAGTTAAAGCAGAAATGACAACACATAATGCATAATTGAAGAACAGTAGAACTCAATATAGTGAGAAAATTAGATCCTGATATACTCCAGTAACCTAAGCCTATAGCAGTAAAACTATAAAGGTAGCTGAGAGTAACATGAGTCACTAGTTATAATTTTTGTCAAAAAGAAAAGTTTTAAGCCTAGTCTTAAAAGTAGACAGGGTATCTGCCTCACGGACCAAAACTGGGAGTTGGTTCCACAGGAGAGGAGCCTGATAGCTAAAGGATCTGCCTCCCATTCTACTTTTAGAGACTCTAGGAACCACCAGCAGACCTGCAGTCTGAGAGCGAAGTGCTCTGTTAGGAACATACGGGGTAATCAGAGCTCTGATATATGATGGAGCTTGATTATTAAGGGCTTTATACGTTAGAAGAAGAATTTTAAATTCTATTCTTGATTTAACAGGAAGCCAATGAAGGGAAGCTAAAATTGGAGAAATATGATCCCTCTTGTTGATTTTCATCAGAACTCTTGCTGCAGCATTTTGGATCAGCTGAAGGCTTTGAACTGCATTTTGTGGACTTCCTGATAGTAAAGAATTACAATAGTCCAGCCTTGAAGTAACAAATGCATGGACCAGTTTTTCAGCATCACTCCTGGACAGAATGTTTCTAATTTTGGCGATATTCCGGAGGTGAAAAAAGGAAACTCTGGAAACCTGTTTAATATGGGATTTAAATGACATGTCTTGGTCAAAAATAACACCAAGATTTTTTACTTTATTACCAGAGGCCAGGTTAATGCCACCCAGATTAAGTGATTGGTTAAGAAGTTTATTTTTTGAGGACTCTGGCCCAAAGATTAAAACTTCGGTCTTGTCAGAATTTAGATGCAGGAAATTTAAAGTCATCCAGCTTTTGATGTCATCAAGACATGACTGCAGTCGAAGTAATTGATTGGATTCATCAGGATTTATGGATAAATATAGCTGAGTATCATCAGCATAACAGTGGAAATTAATCCCATGCTGTCTGATAATTTTGCCTATCGGAAGCATATATATAGTAAAGAGAATTGGTCCAAGGACTGAACCCTGTGGTACTCCACAGGTGACCCTAGAGTTTGAGGAAGATTTATTATTAACATGAACAAATTGGAATCTGTCTGACAGATAAGATTTAAACCAGCCTAATGCTTTCCCCTTAATCCCTACAGTATGTTCAAGTCTTTGTAGGAGAATATTGTGATCAACTGTATCAAACGCAGCACTGAGATCTAACAGGACAAGTATAGACACAAGTCCATTATCTGAGGCCATGAGAATATCATTAGTGACCTTCACCAGAGCTGTTTCAGTGCTATGATGAGCTCTGAAGCCTGACTGAAACTCCTCAAGTAGGTCATTACTTTGTAAATGTTCACAAAGTTGATTAGCAACTACTTTCTCAAGAATTTTAGATAAGAAAAGAAGATTAGATATAGGTCTGTAATTTACTAACTCATCTTGATCAAGAGAAGGTTTCTTAAGTAAAGGTTTAATAACAGCTACTTTCAAAACCTGTGGTACATATCCATTTACTAAGGATAGATTAATCATGTCTAAAATAGTGCCACTGATCAAAGGGAATATGTCCTTAAACAACTTGGTTGGGATTGGGTCTAACATACAGGTAGAAGGTTTAGATGAAGCTAAAATTTTAGATAGCTCAGAAAGCTCTACTGCTTCTAAACAGTTCAAACACTGCGCAGATTCTAAAGATTCCTCCAATGCTGCCTCACTTACTGAGGACGAGGTAATCATGTTTGGGAGGATGCCAATTATTTTATTTTTAATGGCATCAATTTTATTTATGAAGAATCCCATAAAATCATTACTACTAAGAGCTAAGGGAATGGATGGATCAACAGAGCTGTGGCTCTGGGTAAGTTTGGCAACTGTACTAAAGAGAAATCTAGGATTATTTTTATTCTCTTCAATTAATGATGAAAAATATGCTACTCTAACTCTGCGGAGGGTCTTGTTATACAACAATAGTCTGTCCCTCCAGATTAAGTAGGATTCCTCTTGGTGTGTAGAGCGCCATTTTCTCTCCAATTTCCTAACATTGTGCTTCAAGGAACGCAGCTCTGAATTAAACCAAGGAGCCAGCTTCCCTGTGAATAATCACCTTCTTTTTCAAGGGAGCTACATTGTCTAATGCAGAACGCAATGAGGAAGTCACATTGTTAGCAAAGGTATCGATTTGTGAATGGGAAGAAACAGCAATGCTGCCATCTACAGGGCATTTCTGCAATACTGAGGATATTAAGAAGGGGACAGACTCTTTAAGTTTTGATACAGCATTATCCGATAAAAATCTACTATAATGGAACCCTCTTTTGGGGGTGGAGAATTCAGTTAGATTAAACTCAAATGTTATTAAAAAGTGATCAGACAGGACAGGGTTGTGAGAGAATACTGTTAATTCTTCACAATCAATGCCATATGTCAGAACAAGGTCTAAAGTATGGAGCCGAGAGTGCGTCGGTTTATGCACATTTTGAACAAAACCAATTGAATCTAGGATAGTTTTAAAGGCTACACTAAGGTTATCACATTCAGTGTCAACATGGATGTTAAAATCACCCACTATAATAACCTTATCAGTATTTAACACCAAATCAGATAAGAAATCTGACAACTCATCCAAAAACTGAGTGTAAGGGCCTGGTGGACGATACAAAACAACAAACAGAAGAGGTTTTATTGCTTTGCAGTTTGGATGAGGGAAACTGAGGGTTAAATGTTCAAAAGAACTGTAATTATTAGTTGGCCTGGGACTAATTAATAAATCAGACTGAAAGATAGTTGCCACTCCTCCTCCTCTTCCCACAGATCTGGGAATGTGGAAATTTGAATAACTGGAGGGGGTTGACTCATTTATACTAACGTAGTCCTCTTGTAGCCAGGTTTCTGTGAGACAAAACAAATCAATCTGATTATCAGAAATCAATTCATTAACTAACAAAGTCTTTGGAGGGAGAGACCTTATATTTAATAGACCACATTTTATAATTTTATTTTTAGGTTCAAGGTGAACCATATTGATTTTTATTAGGTTTTTATGATTTGTTCCTTTTAGATCAGTTTTTGATCTGTTAAGTTTTGGCCGTGGGAAAGACACCGTCTCAATAGGATAATGGGTGGGTAACAGTACAGAAGCTGCAGAGAGGTGTGTTAAACTACGGCTCTGCTTCCTGGTCTGGACCCTGGGTTGTCAGCATTTAGGAGAACTAATAAATCCGGCCAGATTCCTAGAAAGAAGAGCTGCACCATCCAAAGTAGGATGGATGCCGTCTCTCCGGATCAGACCAGGTTTTCCCCAGAAAGTTCTCCAGTTATCAATGTAGCCCACGTCGTTTTCTGGACACCACCTAGACAACCAGCGGTTGAATGATGACATGCGGCTAAACATGTCATCACTGGTCAGATCAGGCAGGGGACCAGAGAAAATTACAGAGTCCGACATAGTTTTAGCAAACTCACAAACCGAAGCAACACCAACTTTGGTGACCTCTGATCGGCGTGACCGGGTGTCATTACCGCCAGCGTGAATAACAATTTTGCGGTATTTACGCTTATCCTTAGCCAGTAGTTTTAGGTAGGATTCTATGTCGCCTGTTTTGGCCCCTGGTAGGCATTTAACTATGGTCCCTGGTTTCTTTAGTGCCACATTTCTCATTATGGAGCTGCCAATAATTAAGGTCGGCTCCTCGGCGAGATTGTCGCTCAGAGGGGAAAATTTATTAGAAACGCAGATGGGTTGGTGGTGATCTGGGGTCTGTAATCTAGAGCTATGCTTCCTACGAACCGTCACCCAGCCAGCCTGGTTACCAGGCTGCTCGGGTGCTACTGCTTTAGGTTCGCTACGTGAAGTTACTCTATGCGGCTCCGCGCTAGCAAAAGAGCGGCTATCAGCTGGTTTTTCAACAGCACGGAGCCGGGTCTCCAATTCTGACACCCTCGCCTCCAAAGCTACAAAAACACTACATTTATTACATGTACCATCATCACTAAAGGAGGCAGAGGAATAACTGAACATCTGACACAGAAAGCAGCAGATAGGAGACTTAGTCAGAGCCGGAGCAGCCATTATGAGGCTAAGGCTTGGCTAGCGCTAGGCTAACGCTAGGCTAAAGCTAGGCTAACGCCCTATTACCACGCCAAAGAACAAACCGTGTGAAACACGAGGAGTTCCCAAACGTGATGAGCAGCCACAGACAATGTTTTAAAAGTGCTTATGTTTGGAAACAGATGTTACAGCAAAGAGGTTTAAAGATAAAAAGCGAGAGAGCCTGGAGCAAAGCTCCGTCGTTCACACAGCAACAACAGGAAGTGACGCAATACGCCTTACCGCAAACAGGAAGTCCGCGAGCCAGACCAGAACCTGCTGTTATGGGAGTTTTGGGTGGAATATTAAACAATAGTAACTGAGTTCCCATCTTTACTGAATGACGAGACGGTGGTATGACGTTCCAGCACTTTTATTGAGAAACAGAGCAGAGATTCACATAGTTGGAAAGTATTCGCACCCCACGGTTCCGCTGCGGTCTGCGTCTGCCCTGTCTCTGTCTGTCTCACTTTCCGGCTTCCCCTAATACTGCACCGTGGCCTTGGCTAGAGACATAACAAAGACAGTCTATCATAGACAATAATCATTCTACGCAGCATTCAGCCTTGCACTCGGCAAACAGTGGAACTTATACACAGACATCAGGTCTCCAGACCTCCTCTGTCCGAGTGGTGTGAGGCCATAGTGACTTCAGAATAATAATTCTTATAACAAACTTTTACAGAGCTACCACGGAAAGTGTTTTTATGTCTAAGAGTAACAATGTGGTATAGGAGCAGCACAGTACAGAAGAGGAAGGATTTAGCACAGATGGTGAGGACAGTGCATGGGATTGTGGACTCAGTTTATGCAGAGTGAGTCCCAAGAAGGTCTAGACGGATCTCCACTGAACCCATCCAGCCATGTAACGCAGTGTTTGCACCTCTCGCATCAGGTAAGCGCTTCAGAAGCCTCAAATCCGGAACTAATAAACACAGGAACAGCTTTTTTCTAAGAGCTGTGAGGGCAGCTGAAGTTTGTGGTACATCATATGTTACACTCACACTGCTGTTATTGCCAGTTTGAACACTGATTCTCAAGAATATCTAATTGAACTTTTCCGTAATTGAAGCTTTAAAATCACTGTACAAAATTACCTCATTACTTGAGATTCATGAAGGACGGACTAACCAGGGCTCCTACCACTCGCTAAGGGACGGATATCAGAGTTCACAGACTTTCCTTTGTACCTTTTTTTTTATCTTTTACATGTTCTAGTGTATGGGGAAACACCCTTTAATTAATATGTTTGTTTTGCTTGTGTGTCATGTTACTTGATTTTTTTCCTGTACATACTAAGCCAGAGGTAATTTAATTATGGTAACACATGGTGACAATAACAGATTCTTGATTCTTGAAATGAGCTGGAAGATAATTCTGGAGAGAGGGATGTCTGTGGTTCCTCCTGGAGCTACTAGTATAATTAGCAAAAGCAAAATCAGTTTTATTTGTTAGTCTGCCCCCCTTTTAATATCTTCAGTATTGCAAAAATGCCCTGCAGATGGCAGCAAATTTGTTCGTTGGGCTTCAGAGCTCATCATAGCACTGAAACAGCTCTGGTGAAGGTCACCAATGATATTCTCATGGCCTCAGATAATGGACTTGTGTCTATACTTGTCCTGTTAGATCTCAGTGCTGCGTTTGATACAGTTGATCACAATATTCTCCTACAAAGACTTGAGCATACTGTAGGGAAGGGGAAAGCATTAGGCTGGTATAAATCTTATCTGTCGGACAGATTCCAGTTTGTTCATGTTAATAATAAATCTTCCTCAAACTCTAGGGTCACCTGTGGAGTACCACAGGGTTCAGTCCTTGGACCAATTCTCTTTACTATATATATGCTTCCAATTGGCCAAATTATGAGACAGCATGGGATTAATTTCCACTGTTATGCTGATGACAACCAGCTATATTTATCCATAAATCCTGATGATTCCAATCAATTACTTCGACTGCAGTCATGTCTTGATGACATCAAGAGCTGGATGACTTTAAATTTCCTGCACTTAAATTCTGACAAGACAGAAGTTGTAATCGTTGGACCAGGGTCCTCAAAAAATAAACTTCTTAACCAATCACTTAATCTGGATGGCATTAACTTGGCCTCTGGTAATAAAGTAAAAAATCTTGGTGTTGTTTTCGACCAAGACATGTCATTTAAATCCCATATTAAACAGGTTTCCAGAGTTTCCTTTTTTCACCTCAGGAATATTGCCAAAATTAGAAACATTCTGTCCAGGAGTGATGCTGAAAAACTGGTCCATGCATTTGTTACTTCAAGGCTGGACTATTGTAATTCTTTACTATCAGGAAGTCCACAAAATGCAGTTCAAAGCCTTCAGCTGATCCAAAATGCTGCAGCAAGAGTTCTGATGAAAATCAACAAGAGGGATCATATTTCTCCAATTTTAGCTTCCCTTCATTGGCTTCCTGTTAAATCAAGAATATAATTTAAAATTCTCCTTCTAACGTATAAAGCCATTAATAATCAAGCTCCATCATATATCAGAGCTCTGATTACCCTGTATGTTCCTAACAGAGCACTTCGCTCTCAGACTGCAGGCCTGCTGGTGGTTCCTAGAGTCTCTAAAAGTAGAATGGGAGGCAGATCCTTTAGCTATCAGGCTCCTCTGCTGTGGAACCAACTCCCAGTTTTGGTCCGTGAGGCAGACACCCCGTCTACTTTTAAGACTAATCTTAAAACTTTCCTTTTTGACAAAGCTTCTAGTCAGAGTGGCTCATGTTACCCTGAGCTACCTCTATAGTTATGCTGCTATAGGCTTAGGCTGCTGGAGGACATCAGGGCCTATTTTTCTAGTTTTCTTACTCTACTGAGTTCTACTGTTCTTCAATTTTGTATTGCTTGTCATCATTTCAGCTTTTAACTTTCTGTTCTCTCTCTTTTCTCTTCATAGTAGGTACACCTGGTCTGGCGTTCTGTTAACTGTGACATCATCCAGAGATGACGGCTCACCCACTATTACCATTTAATGTAGAACAGATTACTAGATCAATGTGTGCTTCTGTGCTTTTTTGTTTCTCTTGTTGTGTCTCTGTTCTGTCTTCTGTAACCCCAGTCGGTCGAGGCAGATGACCGTTCATACTGAGCCCGGTTCTGTCGGAGGTTTTCCTTCCCGTTAATGGGGAGTTTTTCTTTCCGCTGTTTCTTCATGCTTGCTCAGTATGAGGGATTGCTGCAAAGCCATGGACAATGCAGACGACTCTCCCTGTGGCTCTACGCTTCTCCAGGAGTGAATGCTGCTTGTCGGGAATTTGATGCAACCAACTGGTTGCTTTATATAAAACCAATCTGTATAATCTGACCCAATCTGTATAATCTGATTGAATTTGATTTTGTAAAGGGCCTTGAGATGACATGTTTCATGAATTGGCGCTATATAAATAAAATTTAATTGAATATTAGCAACAGAGTAGCTGTTAAAGGTGGGAAGCTCTAATCCGCCGCTGCTTCTAGCCTCTTATAGTGTCTTCAGGCTTCTATGTGTTTTCCATAAGAATCTAGAGATGGTTTAGTTAACAGACCTAAACCAGGTCAGCTGTGGTTTGTTGGTTTCATTAAAAATATATTGATGATTTGGAGACAATCATAACTGCACCTGCCCTCCCCAATAGTGAAGTAGGATGATTTAGCCGAGTTAAATCATGCAGCCAGTTTGCAAAATGTTGTGAAATATTTGGACGGATGTCCAAATATCGACAAAGAGGTTGAATCGCTTGTTTAACTCCTCTACGAATTACTCTTTATTTAAAACAACACTATAATCTTATCAGCGTCTGCACATCCTTTCCTCAGAATGGAGAGACAACTTCCTGCGCATCAAGAAGTTGGTGATGATTGGAGGTCCAGATGATGGGGTCATCACACCGTGGCAATCCAGGTTTCACCAATTTCAAAAATGTTTTACTTATTAGGCTCATTAACAGCTAAACTGAGAGGATGATCTGTCATGTTAGGCACCCAGGATGACCAGCCTAGTTTTTAGTTGGAATTTAGTTAAAAGATCTGTGGCATCTCTGCATTTGGGGCCGGCCCCCCAACGTTTGTTTAAAAAACGAACATCTGAAATCACAGCGCGCATGCCCAACACGCTCTCAGTAGACAGACGTGGGGCACAAATCCTACGGCCCCTAGCTCAGATCGCCCAATCAGAATGCTGGAAATGCACACGTTGCGTTTACGTTCTGCTGGATAGTGTTTGACCATCAAGGCAAGGCAGATTTATTTTTATATCACATTTCAGTGCAAGGACAATGCAAAGCGTTTTATTTCGTTAAAATATTGGAAAATAAAAACAGAATAAAAGCAAGTAAAAACCAGTTGCAATATGTAGGAAAATGTATACAAAATAAAACATAGGAAAATGGAAACTAAAAGCAAATATTAATCTAGTGCTGCTTGTCCTTAATGGCTCATTGAAGGATTGATGTGGATCTTTTCTGTTCAATAATTTATTATTGAACAGAAAATGAGTGAGCCTTTATTTATAATTTTATGTATAAAAAATAAATTACATTTAGTTTATATAAAATGGATTTTGTAATGTGTTGTTTTCTGCTAATTTATCTGTTTAATTTAACATTGCTCAAAGTCAGGTTGTACGGATCACAAAAACGTTAGTTGCTGTTAACAGGTGTTGAGTTTCTGTGTTCCCACTTAACTTATCATGCCAGAGATGCCACTGTAATTGATGTCCTGTGCATTATAGAACTTTATAAGCATTAACTGGGGGGTATCTTAAACAGATCTTCAACAAGAAAATAGATTAAAAAAAAGTCACTTGCAGTTATAAATTACAATATGTAGTTTCTAGCAAAGATGGTTCAGAGTTTTCAGAACCTTATTCTAAAATGTGATTTGTTCCTGTTTTCTGCACAGCCACTACGGGTTTTATAACGCCAGTGAATATGTCGTGGAAATGAAGAACCAGGAGGTAGGTGTCAAACTGCTGTTTTCAGCAACCAGTTGATGTCTCTTTTCACCTGTTTTAACTAAAATCAATATTGTGTGATAAGAAAGAATGATTTGAGGCTAAAATATCCTTTTGTGAGGAAAGAAATCCTTTTATAAGGATTATGAGGTGCTGGGTCACCTTTGGCACATTGCTGGAGGCTGAAACTGGATGTATGTGTTGCATCAGTCAGAGAAAGGCTTCCTTTAGCAGGAATGCTTTAATTAAAATGAACCTGGAAAACCTGTATAAATGTATCAGAGTTGAACAGCTCCACAAACAGCTCGGCTGATGTTATTAAAACCTGTCAGACTCAACAGTTTCATATTTAAACGCAGGAAATGTGTTTCTGTCTTCTTCTCCTCTGACAGTTTTACAAGAATGACACGTTTGGTCTGAAGACGCTGGACGCTCGCGGTGACGTGTCGGTGTGCGTTCAGTCCGGCGTGGAGCACACACACTGGCACTCCAACATCACTGTGTTCAACAACTGCATAGAGAAATGGCTCATATAAAAGTGGCTGAACACACACTAAAATGTGCTAAAGTTTAAAAACACGTAAGCTTTTAAATTCAGCTGGTACCAAAATAAGACCATAAATGCTCAACACAGAGAATGTGGTAAAAATTAAAAATTGCAACCAAATAAATGATTTTCCTTCTTGCCCCTAAAATTCGGAAACACTTAATAAATACCAGGCTGGCAGGCAAACTGCAGTGGATCCAGTGAAGACCTCACCAGGGGCTGAAGATGGTTGAGAATCAGCCTTTCAAGGGTCTTCCTCAGATGTGATGCTAATGCTACCGGCCTGTAGCTGCAGAGGTCTGTGGGGTGTGCGGTCTTAGGTACCAGCACCACTATATCACTTCCACCTCCTCTTGTGTCAATAAAGAGTTCATTCTACTGATGGCATGACATTGACTTTATTGTAGGATGTACAATTTTGATTGCTACAACACCACCGTCGAATTAAAATACAACATAAAACTCAATGTAACAGCAAGACGGCAAAACAAGGACATAAAGTTATGTAACATGTAAACATACGTAAAAGTAAAAATAAGGACCACACAAACAATCTCTAGCAGCCCTTGACTTCCTCCGACATAAATCAGCCCCTCTGGCTTTAACCCATCTTCCTCACGCTTCACATGCCTCTCACACAGCTGTGCACCTCTCACGGGTGTGTCAGCAGACCCAACATGCCCTAATAAAGTTCCCTCCTAAGATTTTCAAAATAAGTGTACCAATGACGCATCTGCACAATGCAACGGCAAACACATTATCTAAATTCTGGCAGTAAAACAGGAGGTTTCCACAGCTGTGGTATCTCCTCTGCCTCAGACTGTTGTTATAAATGTGTCCCATGATGCCACACAGCTCATCCGTGCAGGAGCTGGAGCTGCAGCCTTCTTCGGTTTGGTCTTCTGCAGAATGTTCCTCACCAGGAGCGTTGAGAAGGATGAATCATTTGTGATCTTATTCTGATTATTTCTGCTTTTATTTTATTTTCTAAACACTGCATTAATAAAACGTCATTGCTGTGTCAAAATATGTATTCTCAATTAAAATGATATGACCATATTCATCAGTTCACTCTTAATTTTGCTCCTTAAGCAATTGGATTAAAAGACGCCTTTATGCTGAAAAAGGTTTTACATTCTTAAGTTAGTAGGCTACTTTAAAAAACTGTAAGCGATTTGTTAGTCAAAGATTCTTAAAAACCTCAAACAACTGGGATTAAACATTGTTGAAGGCAAAAGTATAATTTTCATTTATTTAGCATTAATATTTTGTCATCTCTCCTTTTTAATGAAGCGTTGAGATCAGATTTTAAACTTGCATTTATCTGGGATTTTTGTACATGAACAAAATCCAGAACCGAGGTTACCGGTGAACTGCTGCCCTCTAGTGGAGAGTTGACCACCTCATTTTCTTTCCCCTGCCCTTTTCTGTTCTCAGCGTGTTTTAAGGTCACAAAAGGGTAAAATGTAAGCAAATACCAATGATAAATCACTGATACATGTTTTCTGCAGTTTATTTAGATTTTGCATATTATGGGCTGTGTCATGTGCTGATACAAGGGAATAAAAAGTTAAATTCTTATACCAATGAAGTCTAACTGTTTTACTTTCTGAGCACTATGCCACTGCAGCCTGATGACCCCTTTGTCCTCCAGACATGATTAAACAGCAGCTGCACTGTGGAAATTATCAGTCAGCTACACATGACTGCCTTTCCAGGATAAACTGACACACGGACTGGACGCTATTGATCCTGGAATTGATTATAAATCTAAAAATATGCTGTAAATGTATTTGACATAATAAAATAAGAATATCACCTTCATGTTTTTGTGTCAGATGATTTTGACAAAAATGTAGTTGCAATTTTCAAATCAAAATGTTTGTCACATTTTTGTATTTAATGTTTAAAATCTTTTAAACATTAATTTCAACATTTCTGGTCATGCTTTTATTCATAAAAGCCTGCTATGAAGCACCAATAGCTCTGAATGTTTTAATTAAGCATTGATAGTGTTTTAGTAATCATTTTTATACAGACTTTTTAATTTAGCATTGGAGATAAAATAGATGTAAACAAATAAAGACCTTAAAATTAGTAAAAAAAGACGTCGCCACAAATCAGAAAAAAACATTTACTGCTCTCTCCATTTTTTTTTAATATTTGTGTACTATGATATTTTTAAATGGGAATTTGGTTAATTATTAAATATGAAAAGTTTTGTTTCTTTATGCTGTTATACAAAACCTCAAGCATTAGATAATTAATCAAATACTAAATGTAAAACTTAGAACATTTTGCTGTCAAAACAGATCATGCATTGGCAATATTTGTCTTAAAGTTTCCTGCTAACAGAACTACAATCAGGAGGCCCAAATTACAAGTATTAAGGGAAATCTATGAAGAAATGAATGTCAGACTTTTGAACATGACGTTCAGATTTAATGGAAAGAAAGTTGAATAAATGCATATTTTTTTACATTTCTGTTTTAAATGTATTTTAATGTTCCCGTTGGTTCTAAATAAATCCTCTGCAGGTAAATCAGACTGAACAGAAAACAAGGTTTGACTAATATTTTCCCTTTAGAAATGATTTGCTGTCAGAACTGCGCATGTCACCGTCTAGGCTGAGATTTGAACACGTGAGCCCGCCCGCTCCAACAGGTGTGACCAGTGACGTCAGAAAGGTGACTCCCACCCTCCATCTGAGCTCCGGTGTGGCGCAACGCAGCTCCGCGTCTGTCGGTTCCGGACGCGGATCCTTCCTGCTGGAAAAAAAAAAACCCAAAAACTTTCATTTTCCCTCAGATCGCTTTCCTGCTCTCCTCTCCGTTCTGACGTCACCTATGATGAAGCTTCTCCGGTCCTCGCGCCGACACTGAAACTTTGATCCCGGCTGAGCGCGTGAATCCCGGGACCACTTCAAAGGTAAGATCGCGGCTGCGCTTCAAAATAAAAGCTCTGACTGCGTGTTGAGAGGCTTAGGAGCGTTTTTTAGCGGTCTGGACCGAACCGGACCGGGTCGTCGCGGCGGCTCCGCTTCTCTCGGACTGACTGATGAAATCGTTGCGCCGCTGTGGGTTAAAAATAGCAGCAGAAATGGAGGAGAGTTCACCGGTTCCCTCCCCGCTTTGGGCTGCGCCCTCAGCGCGCTGACCGCACACTGGAAGCTCCATTCATCGGCCGGGAGGCCAGTGACAGCGTGGCTGGAGGACGACGTGTCCCGCCCAGAGGGGAAACGTCCTGCAGCGGCTCAAACTCCCAGGAAGAGGCTGGAAACCCGGGGATCGGAGCTTGACGTGGCCCGGCCGGCTTCCAGCACCAACTCAGAGCTGCGGCTCACAGGAATCAGGGTTAGGTCCCTGCAGCTGCTTCCCACTTCACTCTAACTTCCTGGTTCCAGATAAACCGAGACGAACCAGGTTTGGGGTCTGTTTTATTCAGTTGACATTAAATAAATAGAAATGTTACATAAAGATTGTATGTCACCAGTGTCCAGGCAGGGCTGCCATGCATCACAGCACGGACAGTGATGAATCAGAATCAGACATGCTTTAATAATCCCAGAGGGAAATTACTTTTGTTACACACTCCAGATATTCAGATTTACAAACATTTTGTCTCCCCTGAGGACCATCGGTGAAAAATGAAGCTGCACATTTCAGGACTGTTTGGGAGAACTGGAGAGCGGTTCACTCCGAACAGAGAGCTTCTGGCTGGGATCCGAACCCAGAACCTTTTTTGTTGCAGCCTCCAGAGTTAACAGCCGGGCCTCCATTCTTTATTATTGGTGTTGCAGATGTAGAAGTAAAACTGGAATATCTTAAAGCCGTGCAGCGGCTAGATGAAAGTCAAATGTCTGAACACTCTTTCGGTTTTCATTAGTTGGTTATTTTTTTCCCCCTCCCAACCAGAACAACCTGAAACGTTCCCTTCATGGTTGCTGGTGATGCTTGCCTTCAGGCAGAGGAGGTAAAGTATCTTGGTCTGCTCCTCGAGTGCTGACAGGTCGAGCAGGAGGCGGGCAGATGGAGTCCATGGATTTGGTTTTGTCTTTGTGAAAGAGACCGTTGCTCCTTTTGATGGAGCATAGATGGACCAACCCAAGGCTCTGGATGTGGTTCAGCTACGCCACAACCCTCATCAGCAGGCCTGATTGTTCTAGTCTATCACCACTGTGACAAAAACCGACCACACTGCTGACATTGAGTCCACCCCCCCCCCCCATCATCCTGCATCATTGTCACATGACCAAACAGACATGGCCAACCCCTCCCCCCTCAGAAACACTAACAGCAACAAGTTTAACTAAACAAAGGTTGATAATATCGGCCCGGTTTCTGCTTTGACACTTTGTGCATCCCCAGTCCTGAAATATGGACCATAGCTGAACCAAGAGGATCCTGGGTACTCCTGAGAGCTAAAGTATCTGCTTCTCTAGCTCAGGCTCTAGTTTGGGTTTCTTTGCTTGGTTCTGGACTAGTTTGCTCTGTTTTAAGGCCAACAATAGGAATTAAGGCTCTGAGGTTGACTAATATGGCAATTTCTCCTTTAGTTCACAGAGGAGTCTCCACTTTTCTACGACCCAGAACGTGGGAGGGGCCTGCCTCTTGTCCAAGATGTCCAGCAGAGGGAAGAATGAGCATTGCAGGATATGCGGCGGACGTCTTCAGGGAAATCAACGTCGATGGCTGTTTGGGGCCCAGAACCGGAGGAACGGTCAGCCCGGGACGCCGACACAGTCTGTTAGAAGTGGAAGCCTGTCCCGGTCCTCTCAGAGCAGTCCTTGGGGTGAGTTTGGAGAAAAACGAAACACCTTCCATGCTGTGTTCATGAAATAAAGCCATGGTGTTTCTTCACAGGCAGCACGTCATCACTGGGCTCTTCTGTGTCTCTGTCCAAGTCCCAACTATCTGTGAGCTCCCCGTCCAAATCTGTGGACATACTCGCAGTGTTGACCCACATACTGGGACAGTCGGTACCGAGGAACAGCAGAACAGGAGAGTTTGTGTGCGGCAAATGCGTTTCGACTCTGGAGCGAGTGTTTAAGTTTGACACGGTGATCGAGAGGGTCCGGGTGCTTTCAGCTGAGCGTCTCCAGAGACTGACGCAGGAGAGGGACAAGATCCGACAGTGGGTCCGGCAGAACTACCGGCAGAGACACCCACAGGACCTCCAGAACAGGAGCAGCACCAGCGAGGAGGATGGAGAGGCGGAGAAGGAGGGCTACAGGGAGATGCTCAAAGAGAACATGGCTCTGTCGCAGTACGAGTGCTGGTCCGAGAAGTGGGACACTTGTCCCTATTTTATCAGAACGGGTAAAAGGTGCAGGAAGGGCAAAGGATGTGAAGGTTGTGATTCTTTACGGGTTTCCGATTCAAACTACGAGTCGGTCTGCGGGATTCCTCGCCACTTGCCTCTCCAGACCTTCTCTCCGTTGGAGCTGACCCGGGACAGATCCCAGAGCATGCCCCTCGACTGGCAGAGGGTCCCCAACTCCAGCCCCGCTTCACTGACCGGGTCCAGCCTCTCGCTCAGAGCGCCTTCTCGCACAGAGTCCATCCAGTCTCTGGATACGCTCGATGGCCACGACCCGTTCGGCTCACCCGGCGACAAGTCGGTTGACTTTGTGCTGACGGAGCTGAGAAGCATTGAAGGGAAGCCGGTCCGCTCTCCCTCAGGCAGTAAGATCCCAGTTCTGGGCAGGAAGAACTCTGGAAAAGTTGAAGGGCTGGTGTCAGCTGAAGTGAGTCGGGTTCTGAACTTTGGGGAATTGGAGAATGGAGGAAGTGAACTGGACGAGGAGGATGGAGACGTCCTGACGGAGCTGAGAGACGAGTACATGCCGCTTCATCGGGAGGTGAGTGCTTCCATTAACGTCTGAGATGAATGCTCTAATATCCAGCAGCCTGAAGGTTCCAGGAACCTTCAGACACCTAAGGCATGCAGCTCAGTGGGTCCACATGTTTTAGGAGATCCTGCAGGAGCAGGATTTAAAACATCTGGGCTCTAGATGATGTCATGCACCGTCTAGAGGCCAGACGTCCAAGTCCAGACCCCCACAGCTACTGTCCCGCAACATTTAGACGCATCCCAGATCCAAACCAAATGGCCATTCAGCCCTGCAGAGGCCTGGTAACGATGATTGGGGGGGGGGGGGGAGTAAGCACATCGTTTCCAGCATAATGAAAAGAAAATAGATCTGAAATAATATTACTGGTACCTTTAGTGACGGACCGGTGGTCTGTCCCGGCGGTGCCCCGCCTCTCTAATAACAACCTCTGGCTATGAGCACCAGCCTAAAATGGATCGGTTTGCCCAAGTCTGGTTTGGGTCAAAAGGTTTTGCCCATCTTACTGTGATCTTAAAATGAAAGCAAGAAAACATGGTTAATAAGAGATAAATACCGTCCACCTGCATCCGGCCCGTCTGCTGGAGGGCCAAACTGCAGTCAGGGGCCACAAAAAGCTTTTCCAAAGGCAGCAGTGTGGACAGCCCTGATCTCAGAGAACCCTTATCATTTCAGAACGCCACTGGCAGGCTTCAAAGTGCTGTCCGGCACCTCCGAGCCCAACTGGACCAGGCTGTGACCCGGATCAGGACTCTGGAGGCCGAGCTAAAGCGGGGTGGACCAGCCAAACCAGCTGAAGTCGATGCACCAGAGGACCTGGCCTTGGTAAGGAACCACCTCTAACACACAATTTGTCCTGTTTTCTGAAGGTCACTGGCTCCGGGGCTTTAATCACTTATTTGGGTTTGGAGTTCTGTGCAGCACAGATTAGCTACGGCTCAGAGAGTTGTAGGAAAAAGAAACTATAGGAAGACTCAGACAACTCAGACCAGCTCAATAATTACTAAGATGTCAACTTTTCTTTACTGGATTAATTAGTTTTTGTCATGATGGCAACTATTAAACAAGATGGCCTCTTTTTCAACCAGTTTGGGTGAAAATTAAACGACACATGGATCCGTCTGGAGTCTAAGAGGTTTCTGTGAAACTGAAGCTTTTTACAGAAACCTCTGTAGTCTTACAGTAAAAACACAAATATTTTCTCACAGATAAATCTGAAAGCAAAGCCCAGAAGATGCTACGCCTCGTTTCTAATGCATTGATATAAACGTTACGGAGGTCCGGTATGTGGTTGAACTTTTCATGCTGATCCTAAACGCTTCAACATGAAGCTGTGACCGTCCACCGTCCGTCTGACCCGTCCTTCATTAATGAAACCAAACGTTCTGTGTGACACCAGCACCTGTCGGCTGTTTTACACAACCATCTCACCTGCATTTAAACGTTTCTCCTGTTCTTCGCTCCTCTCAGCTTTTCTGGGGGCGTAGCTGTCAACCAGAGAACGTTTAGCTCTGAAGGAACTATATATTTTTTTTCATATAAATGTAATTATGAACCAAAGGTTGACAAAAATAAACAAGTGACAGATTGAGGCTTTTTGTTGCTTTCCAGGACTCATCTGGGTCTGCTACACACCTTCACTATGAAGTAAATCGGCCTTTTTAGATCATAGATTTTGGGAAAACCCTGTAATTCAGCAGATTAAACAGGATAGTTTTATACTCTAATTATAGATACTTCTTCCACCCAGTTATGTTAGGACTTTTAATCCTTTTTAATTTACAAGAAAAACAGGTTTATGGGACGGTCACATGCCCAAACAGCTCCATAAAGCAATTGGTGCCTGAAGATCAGCGTTATGAAAGCAGCAGAGGGAAGGCAGGCCGTGCAGCGAGGCTGCAGAGGGCGTTGCCTCTTAAATGCAGGTGCTCGCTCAACGTCACATGGCTCTCGGTGTGGAATCCACCCCGACCGGTTGAGTCTGCCCCAGGCTGCGGCGGAGCCTCTCAGCTGCTCTGTCGGCGAAGCACAACCGGATCCATCAGAGCGAGGACAGACGGTGTGAAGATAAAGGAAAGTAGACGTAGCAGCAGCCTTAAAGCCGGCAGTAAAGTCATTAACTTACATGAAAAAAATGTACTTTTATTGCGTGAAGGAGCTTGTGAGTTCAGCCATTTCTGGTTGAGCTGAAGTTGTTGCTGCCTTAAACCTTAGTCATGCTTTTTCTGTCCCTCTAGATCAAGGGTCACCAACGTTTTTGCAACTAAGAGCCGCTTCATTGATGTTGTGTCGAACGAAAGGCTTCCAGTACTGACCTGTGAACTGGAAGAGTCAGAGTTTTTTTTTTATTTATTTATTTATTTTTTTATTAAATACATTTTTCATGCTTTTAGGGCTGCATGATTTAGCCAAAAATCTAAATTGTGATACATTTCAACCATAATTGAGATTTGATTTTGACTTTTCTCTGCATGAGCCACAAGCAACAGAAATGGCCTGTAGATAAAGTTGTTTGTAAACAAGGACTATTTAAAACGAGAATTTTTTTAACTGTTAACTAAAGCTATTCTCTTGTGATATTATTCAAGAGAATAGCTTGTTGTGTTGGACGTCAATCCTTGTTGAAAATAAAGAACAACCAACCAACCAACAGACAGGTCTATGTATTAATGCTGTGGTGAGATTCCTGAAAGTTTCTGGTAAAAAACTATGATTATAAAAACTCTAAAACAAGTAATAAAATTAGATTATCTCACTGCTGCAGCTCTCTTCCCTTCCATGTGGAGGAAAACCCACTTTAAACATAATTATTGACGCCTAAAGGACGTCTGATCCATTAATTGTTACATAGTCAAAAATTGCAGACCTCTGAGATTTGGAAATTGCATTTTTTGAAATTGCGATTATATTGCAAATGCGATTAATTTTGCACCACTAGCTTTATTATAAGATACTGTCATTTTGAAATCTATATAAATGCAAGTGTGATTAAACAAGAAGAGTGAAGTTTTAGATGCAGCTCACTGGTGGATGATGTTTTTTTTTTTTTTTATTACAGGCCTGAGGGCACCACAGGTGGTCCTCAGGGGCTCCTTGGTGCCCACGGGCCACATGTTGGTGACCCCTGCTCTACATGTGCTGCAGAGCTAAATGATGAAGTTCTGGTTAAAAGTCTGCCTGAAGAGTGAAGCCTTTTCCTTTCCAGATAGTTACCATTTACTCGCCAGGATTCAGATCCAACAGGAAATAAAACAATTTAATTCAAAATGTGAAAACTGACTGGAGACGACGGCTGATAATTACCGTTATTACACTCATACCTAAGGGCACAGACCACTGAACCCAGCAGCCATGTTTCTGGGCTGTGGGAGGAAGCTGGAGTACCTGGAGAGAACTCACACATGGACAGGGAGAAACCCCATGCAGAAAGACCTCAGGCTGGGATTTGAACCCAGGACTTCTGGCTCCAAGGCAGCAAAGCTACCAACTTGCTCCCCCGTGCAGCCCAAGGAATCAATCATTTACTCCCAAGTTTTACACGATCTGATCAATAT
The DNA here is from genome assembly GCF_011125445.2 of Fundulus heteroclitus. NCBI lineage: Eukaryota > Metazoa > Chordata > Actinopteri > Cyprinodontiformes > Fundulidae > Fundulus > Fundulus heteroclitus. The sequence goes on from NC_046363.1 coordinate 44,836,952, forward strand.
TTCAGACAAACTGGACAATAAACCAGGAAGGTTGTAGACTTCCACTTCCTGCTCGGATAACGGCTGGTTCTGACTAAACCCGAGGACCCACGAGGCCATTTGAACTGACCCGCTAAACCCCGGTTCTGGTGATGGTTCACATGTTTCCCTCTGCAGGACATGCATGTAAGCCTCTCCTTCTGCTGCTGCGTCTTTAAAGTGAAACCAACGTTCTTCTCTTTCCTGCAGCTGACCCGGGAGGACGGTGGCAGCGCGGTGCTGCAGAACCTCTGCCGCTCTCTGCACGGCCGGGAGCGTCTGATCCAGGTGGGTGAGGCTGGTCAGGTGGACCCTGCGCTGCTGCGGCGCCTCCGGCCCAAAGTTCACGGGACGCTGCTAGTTTTTGGTGGACGGAGCCGCTACTGCGTTTGTTCTAGCTGCCTGTGTGTTAATGATTCACAGATGACCCTGTTTGACTTTCTGTGGACAGACGGTGGTAAACGAGGGAACCTCTGATCTCAGGCTGTTCCACTGAGCAGTCTGGCCCAATTAGAACCCGTTTCCAGTCAGCATGTTTCTCACTGAGCAGAAGATGCATGTGACTGGAAGGGCCAGCCGTCATATGGGCCACGCTGAATGTGTCGGACTGATTTACGCCTCTAGTCCACATTGGGCCACAGTTAGACTCTGAAGTAGAGGAATCATTTACATATTCAGCAGCAGACGTGTAAAACAGGGAATATTGGCAGAAATAAGCTTGATTTGACTTGCTGTGTCTGAGTTTCATCCGTCATGGAAACACTGAGCTGTACAGGGTGTGCTCAGAAATCCAGCCGCCGCCTGGATTTCATTAACCCTGGAGCTGAATCTGTTCAGCTTGAACCATTTTAAAAGTATTCCTCTGCAGTAAACTCGCCCTCATTGACTCTCTGGTAAATAAATATGGTGGATTCACCTCCTCAGCATGCGGTCTACAGGTTCTGCTAAACGACCTGATTGTTTGATTCTGGTGGGCTGAAGCAGAGCCACATCTGGTCCAGATGGTCCTACTGCTTGGTTCACGGCTCAGGTCTGGGCACTGCGATGGACCATGGAGGAAGCGTGACCTTGTGCCTGGAGAACCATTACTTTGCTGATTCAGCCACATGTTTGGGATCGTTATATTGCTTGAAGGTCCAATTATGGCTCGTTTTCAGATTTCTCCCAGAATGCCCCTAATTTTTATTTCAATTGTGTTAATTTCAAGCAGTTAATGATCCCTGGCTGGATGGTCTTGGTTCTGAAATAGATTTCTGAGTTGCATGTAAAATAAGAACCATCCAGAACCCTCAGGCCTTCAGGGTCCGGCTTACTGAGCGTTCCCAGGACCAGAACCAACCGAGGCAGCGTCTCGTTTCTATGCTCTTCTGCACCAAACCGCCTGAAAACCTGAGCTGTGCAGAAAATATTGGTTCCTTTCAGTCCCGACTGAAAATGTTTTAGTTTCCAGCAGCTTTAGATCAAAGATTCTGTTTGAAACCGTCGGTTCTTTAATGTCTTTAATACCTGGATTTAAAACATATTTTTCTTTCACGGCTTATTTTCTCTCCGTCTTTCCTTTGATCCTGTAAAATGCTTCAGGTTGCCTTTAGTTCTCCACAGGTCTACACCTCCAGGGTTTCTGGGGTCCTGTCACTCATGTTCTGATTCTAAACCCGTCCAAACAGACCTTCCTGCTCCTGGCCACCAGTCGGCTCATTCTGACCCACTTTAGTGTTTTTTTTTTTTGGTCTTAATTTTCTGCAACAATCTTTGTTTTCAGCAGCTTTCCTGTGACGTAAACAGTTTTGTTGACTAGACAGACGTCTGACAACAGCCTGACCTGATTTCTGTGCCCTGCCTTCCAGGAGTGCTTGGTTCTGATCCGAGGACTGTGTCTGGAGCAGGGAAGTGGACCTGAAGTGGGGAATGAGCTGAGTGGGAAGCTGGCTGAGACTCTGAAGGAGATTCTGTCTGACAACAAGGTGAGTCGACGCTGACTGGTCTGGTTATTGACTCGTCTGCAGGGCTTTGTCAGCTGATGATGGCGCCTATCAGCAGACTTTAGCTGACAGTCAGCAGACTGGAGTGTTTTGTCCTGGAAGGGCTGAAGGTCTCGTGGCAGATTTATCTGATTTCCAAAATGTTTTGAGTTAAAAGGCCTCGGTTCATGAGCACAGCCTAGCGGCGTTGTGTGTCTAAATGAAGACTCTCTGTTCTGCAGGCTGCTCTGCAGGCCCTGAGGTCTGAACTGGCTGAGCGAGAGAAGAACCTGGAGAAGGAGATGGAGGCGCTGAGAAAAGCTGGGCGGGACCGTGAGAGAGACCTGGACACTCTGAGCGCGGTGCTGCAGTGCAACCAGGACGTTATCAACGTAGGAGAACGTCAGGAATGGCCGACTTTCCAGAAACAGGCGATCCAGACCGAGCGTGTCTGAGTCTTGTTCTCGTTGGCAGGAGCTGCGGGTGGCTCTGGGCGAGAAGGATCGTCTGCTGAAGGAGGCGGAGAAAGAACGCGAGCTGTGGAGACAGAAGGACGGAGCCCTCGCTGCTGTCCTCCAGGAGAAGGAAGCGCTGATCCTGAGCCTCCAACAGCAGGTAGACGTTAGGCAGAAAGACCGCTGGGTGATGAAATCCATTTAGAGCAGCTTCATCTCCAATCTGTCAGAATTAAATCTCCATCTTTGTTTCATGGAGGTTTGCAGCCCACTGCTCCCTGAGGGACCCGTTAAATGCAGAGGGTGGATTTCATTGGAACGTGTGTTGCAATGAAATTAAGGATTAATATTATTAATCATGGTGATGTTTGGACTTTGACTAGGCCATTGCAACATCAGCTGCTGTGTTGGGACTCACATTTGAACCCGAACCTGACCTCAGTCCTGCTGCCATCTTGGTTCTGGAGAGAAGAGGCTTTCTCCTTCAATGCTTCCAGGCAGCCAGTCTGAGATGGAGCTCTTGGGTTTTTTAATAATTTTTTTCTCTGTAGAAAGATGAATTTTAGATAGTTTGGCAATGGCCATACAAGCATTTTCAGATTGAAAAGTTGCTTCTCTAAGGTGATTGCTCTTGGCTTTGGGTCACCAGTCATCTGAATGCCCCACAGCAGCCGACAGGAAATGCTCTGAGAGTAATTGTCAGGTTTATGTTCGCGTTTGCAAAGCTCAGTACAGGATTTCCCTTTTAATGACCCTCAGGTTTCATCTCAGGTTGATTTTAACAGAATCTGAGCCGGTCGGTCCGATCCCTAAGGACCGACTGAGCTGCTGGGTGCTGTTCTTCTGCCCCACCATCAGACTTAGACTTAGACAACTTTATTTGTCATTCGGTATGCATAAACGCATACAGAACAAAATTTCATTTCGTACGGCTTTTGTAAATCGCAGTAGAAGTTAAATTACAGTTTTAGGTGCGGCAGAGATTTAGAAGTAAACAGTAGATTTTAAGTATACAGTATACAAACAATTGAAATGTAACAAAAAAAGAGACATTATTTATGTACAGATTGGATTGTGCAAGGGCATTTGTGCATGAATGCATTTGTTTGTGCAATTTTAAGACTAGGAGTCCAATAGCATTTTTAATGCTATATGAGCTGCAATGATGCAAAAATTTGCAAAAAAAATGCAAATGTGTGAATATATGAGCTACAATGATGCTAAAATGTGCAAAAAAATGCAAATGTTGTGCAGAGTTTGTGGGTTGTAGTGTGGCAGTTCAACAGCGATGCTTCACTTAGTTTGTGTTTCAGAGAAATAAGCTGACTTTAAACAGGAGTTTATAGTTCTGACCAATCAATGCACATATTTTACTGTCATTAACTTGCACAGTTTAAAGCTTAAACCCTTAACAGGAAAAACAACTTGATTAACAAACTATTTATAACAGTTTAACCAGTTGAAAGTTGAACCTCTCTCTCGTTCTCTGATTGGTCAGCAGTCCTCAGGGAGTGATGGCCAGCCTGCAGCGTTGTTGGTGAACCAAGAGGGAAACAGCGCCATCTTGTGTCAGGAGGTCACCAAACTGACTGCAGCTCTGCAGGAATCCCAGGAGCTGCTGCAGGTGAGCAGACCGCTAAGATTCAAGGTTTTAAACTAAACCTAGAAAACACTTCAGCTTAGGAGGAACTGTAAGAAAGGCTTACAACAAGACTGTAGAGAAATGCATTGCAAAAATATGAAATATAAGGTTTTAAAATTCAGGTATAAGATTAGAAGATTGGAAGATTAGTGGAACTCAAATCGTCTACAAAAACTTGCAATAAAAGTCAAAATCTCAAGTCGTTATCTCTCCTCAGCTGTGGACTTTAGCCTCCTGCCCACTAAAACGTCCAGCAGGTGACGGAGTTAGACTCCATTCAACCAGATATAGTGGAACGTTTGTGCAGCTCTAAACTATTAAAAAATATTCCATAAAAGAGGGAATAATAAGACTGAATAATGAAATAAAATCATTAAATAAAGCCTGGTCATTAAAAATCTAACTTCTGTTTATTTTTTTCAGGAAATTCTTTTAGGCACAAACATTAAGTAATGATTTTAGATGCATAACATTTTTGGATGACTTGTTCCTCCATCAGACTCAGCAACAGAGCCACAGCCAGACGGTCTCCTCTCTGACGTCGCAGCTCAGAGAAGTTCAGCAGGAGCTGAGGGAGAAAGAGAAGGAGACGAAGGAGGCCGACAGAGAGCGGCGCCACAACCGAGAGGACAGCGAGCGCGAGGAGACGAGGCTGAAGGAGAGTCTGCAGAAGAGAGACAGACTCATAGAGGTACAGCTGCTGGTGTCTGGTTCAGGTCCATCAGAGCTCGTTGAGATGTAGAAACAGAGGAGCTGATGTCAGAAAACGCCTCCAGGTGGCTTCACAGCCTTTAGGGAATCATGACATTTAGTTTTTATTAGTAGAGAATTTGATCCATTTTGTGACTCCTGTAAATTTAAGTTTGTGTCGTCTCGCCAACTCAGACATGAACTTTATCTGCTGCAGTGTTGAAGAGACATGAGCGCTGCAGCCTGTGGAGACATCTGACCTAGCTCTGCCCTCTTGTGGCGCAACCGTGCACTGCAGCTGATTTCTAATAGATTTTTTTTAACAAGACTGTATTTTATTACTTATAAAGATGTTCCATTCTTGATTCAAACTTTAATATTAAGCGCATTAAGTCACAAACTTCAATTTCAAGTACAACCAAACAAAACAGTTGGACATAAATGTCTGAACATCTCGGCGAGACGTATAGGAGCATCTAAAAAAAAAAAAAAAAGAGGAATATGGTGAGAAAGTTCAGTATTTCTTGTCACTAATTTCAGAAAGTGAGACTCGTTTATTACATAGAATCCTTACACAGAGTGAATTATGGCTAATGGAGGAGGATAACCTGAAATTTAATGTTTCAGAACATTAGAATACTGTGAAAACGTTAAATATTGGAACGTCTTGATGATCAGCTAATTAACTCGAAACACTTGCAAAGGTTTTCTGGGCCTCTGGTCTGGGTCACAGTCTGGGTCAGTAGGCGACACCTACAAGGGAGAGACTGCTGACTACAGAGGTCCAGAAGGTGACCTATGCTGAAGAAGCAGTTGTTCTCAGAGGGCTGAATCTGACCATATTTGTAGAAAGTTGAGTGGAAGGAAAAAGTCTTGTAGGAAAAGGAGCACCAGCAACAGGGGGACCTGCAGGCATTATAGGATTATCCAGAAAAATCTACTCAAGAATTTGGAGGAGCTTCTCAAGGAGTGGACTGAGGCTGGAGTCAGCACATTCAGAACCGCTACACACAGACGGGTCCTACACATGGCCTACAAGCATCATACCGGACTACTGCTCAGTGGTCCAAATTCTTCTTTCCAGATTATATTAAATCTGGATTTCATGTGGAAATCAAGGCCCCAGAGTCTGGAGGAAGAGAAGAGAGACCCGGAATCCATCAACTTCTAGAGGGAAGTTTCCACAGTCAGTGATGATGAAGGTGCCACGACATCTGCAGGTTCTGGTCCACTGGACCTTCTACCAGGACCGTTTTCCTGTTTCTTTCTGCTGATGAGCTTCATGGAGATGCAGGTTTTATTTTCCAGCAGGGCTCGGTACTGACCCACTCTGCCAAAGGTATCAGAAACTGATCCGATGGTGGTACTGTGCTTTACTGGCCAGCAAACGGGCCTGACCAGAACCCTGTAGAGAATCTCTGGAGCATTGTCCAGGGGAAGATGAGAGACACCAGAACCACCGACGCAGAAGATCTGAAGGCCACTATCAAAGCAATCCGGACCTCCAGAACACCTCAGGAGAACCACGCGTCGCAGCATTGATGTTGATACTGAGAGCAGAGGAAGGTTTCTGTTTAGAATAAAAAAAATTATTGATCTGATCTAATTTTCTCAGACACTGAATTTTGGGGTTTTTATTCTCTGTGGGATATAATCTTCAAAATGACTAGAAATAAAGACTTGAAACATTTCACTCTGTTTGCATACCCTATTTTTTTGGACCAAGAGGCAGACCGGATTATAAGGTCGATTTAATATTCCTCCCTGTTTCTAAAATAAAGCTAAAATAAACGTAACTTTTATATTGAATTAACTTTCTAGGTTTTCTGTTGCTAATGCATACTTTTAAGTGCGCCTCATAGTCCGAAAAATACGGTAACCAAAATGAAATCTGAGCTTCAGTTTCTGAAGTGAGGGACATAAAACGTTTAACTTTTTCTTCATATTCCAAATGTTTTTAGATCTACCTGTAAGTCTAATGCACTTAAAAACAATAATTGTTCCTTTTTACATGATTTCCGTGGGTTTTTCAGTAATGTGCAAAAGTTTTAAACTCCTTTTTTATGTTGCTTTCAAGCAGCCAGTTTTTTTTTTTAAATAAAGTGTATGAGCCCAAAATAATATCTCTGGCACCTTTTTAATAAACCCAGAGAAGCAGGAATTAAAACCACTTTAAAAACGACAGAAAAACACCTGGATCTGGAAAATGCTTCAGTGTTGATGTTTAAATTCTCTTCTCTGTCAAAGCAACATTTTATTTTCTCTTCTCCATGGCAGCAAATCCTCATGGATGCAGAGGAGCGAGACCACCTTCTCCTAGAGATGCAGCAGAACCTGCAGAACAAACGGGAACCCTTGACGGCCGTCAAACACACGCTGTGATGCAGCAGGAGACCCGTTGGGACCAACGGCTGCACAGGGAGGGAGCGATAATCTGCACTTTGTTCGCCGCCTCTCTGGCGTATTTAATGAACCTGGAGCTTCAGGTTTATTAGGAATTAAAGGACCATTTCCACAGTTTCAGCTCTGAGGGAACAGGGACTTCAGTCTCAGTCGGGTTGGTTTCAGTTCATGTTTTAAAGCTGGACGTTTAATACTTGGTCCTGTCATGATGATCATTCCAGCAGAATGTTGTATTTAATTAATGTTGAATGTGATTGGTTGCCAATGATTTTATTTGATGAAATGGGAACATTTCCGCTGATATTTAATGTTTGAGAGGAGCGGGAGCCATGCTGCTTTAACCCTGATCTATTCTGACCGGGAGCTTAGTGTCGGTGTTGTTGGGCCTTCTAGGTTACAATCTCAGTTTATGTTCTGGGAGTAACGTTTAAAGTTTTAACTGTTTTTGATTTTTCTCCTTTTTTATGTTTCATCTGAAGTCATTTTGTTATTTTCAGTGTTTAAACTCGTCACACTGTTGGTGTGGGACTTCATACTGGGAAAAACGTTCCTTTCTTTTTAGCTCAAGAGAATAAAAATCTCTGAATGCAGCGAGTTTGAGTTATTTCTGCGCTCACAATGGATCCATGATTAGAGACTGCAGCCATATTAGTGCTATCCATGTCTACCCATCTACTGTTTATTCCTGCTTGACCTCCAGGCCTGTGGGGGAATATAAGGAGTCCTCGATGCTGCTGACCCGGGTTCTATCGCCGGCCCCTGGACCTCTGCTGCATGCCCCAGCCCCCCCCCCCCCCCCCCCCCCCCCCCCCCCCCTCTGAACCATACTTCCTGTTGATCCACTTTAGAATAAAATCCACAAGTGACACAAAAAATACTTAGAATATTGAAACACAACAAAAATCTCCTTTTCTGTGCAGTCATGGCCAAAAACTGTTTGTAAATTTTGTAAATTTGAAATTTTGTCTTTACATATTTTTATGGCACAACAAAAAAAAAGGTTAATCACAAAAACTTATAATAGATACTAATTGATTAATTTCATTCCAAAGGTCAATACTGGGATTTATTATTCATTAAAGTTTTATTAAATCAGGTGTGTACTTACTATTAGATATGAATTATATCCATTGAGATATTTGTGTATTTTTATATAAATTATTTTATCTATTTTTTTTTACATAAAATTTACTAAAAACAAAGCTAGTCCTGAATTTTGAGCATTATTGCACTATTTGCCAAGTTTCCTAGTTAATAAAATTATTAAATGATTGAATAACATTTTTTAATTATTTTATTTGAATTCTTTAATTTTTATTTATTTTAATTACTTTTTTTAGTAGTCCAGTACTTGTTTATATATAAAAAAATCTAATTTAAAGAAAAAGAAGATTTGAGTCCAGTTTAGTCAGGTTAAACTGGAATGACTGAGGGGTAAACCACTGATCTCTATTTATTCACTGGATTGCGCATTGGCTGTATATAATACACGTCGCTGTGAAGCCACCAGCCGCCATATTGGTACTCCCTATCTTCCTCCAGTAACTAGGCAATATGTGCGCTACAGCATCGAATAACGATGATTTTAGCATGTTCGGGGGGGCTTAAGACCCTTAAAACGTCAAATGCCATATATTTTTATGTTATGTACTAACACTATCAAGTACTGAGAAAGTCGTGTGCTGAAATATTTTGCATTTTATTTATTTATTTATATATGAATAAGGTGTAAAATATTTCAGCACCTAATTTCCTAGTAGTTTATAGTGTTAGTACATCCACTGACTGTAGAATTACCTGTGAAACGTTTTCACTCAGCCAGAAAACTGCTTGTTGTTGCAACTAAATCCTGTGGGATTCTGTGAGAGTAGGGAGTAGCAAGATGGCGGCCAGTGACTTCAGATTTTTTTGGCAAATCAGCACTCCAGAGTATAATAGAGATCAGTGGGGTAAACCCGGTTCTCCTTTCTGTCCAATCAGCAGCTCTGAGTTTCTGGTTGCTATGGAGACAGCTTCTTGTTTCTGGTTGCTACGGAGACAGCTCCAAACATAAAGTTATCTCCCTGCGGTCCCTTTGATCAGTCCGGGTGGATGCTCACGCCTCGCTGCAGATGCAGGTCCAGCTGGTCCCGCTCGGTTCGGTCCAGATCGGCCCGGCCTCCTGGCGCGACGCCACGCTGCGGTCCGTCCAGCGCGCGCAGCGCCTGGTCCGGCTCGTGTCCCGCTGCGCCGGTTCGACCCAGAAGGTCCCGTCTGACAGCTCAGCAGAACCCCGCGGAGATGAGGTCCAGCAGGAGGAGCGTGGACAGAACCGTGTCCCCGTCTGCAGGGACAGGAGGTCCAGAGCCCAGACTGCAGGAGGGACGGTGAGAGAGGGACAACTGAGGGACAACTCAGCAGATCCTTCCTAATTAATCCAGGCCGCTTTATCCGAGACTCTGGGTCGTCTCTGCAGGAGACAGACAGACAGACAGACAGACAGACAGACAGACAGACAGGTGCTCCTAGAGAGAAACTCAGAACAGAACGTGTCCCTTTGGACTTTGTCCAGTCAGCATGTTAACTGGTGGCAGGTGAAGGTGCCACGATGAAGCAAAAAGGAGAATTCCCTCCAAAGGTTTCTCCGTTCTGAACCGTGATGATCTTTGTTTGTTTCTGGCAAACTGCTTGGTGCCAAATCCCAATAAAAGGAGATTAATTTGGTATTTCCTGATTCAGATTAGATGTAAAATTAAATTCAGAACTAGTTAATTAATCCCTGAGGGAAATTAAATGGAACTCATCCAGTTGTAGATGACACTGTGTCTGATGCCTTTTATCTTTTTTCACAAAGGTTTTTGTTATTGCTCCCTCTAATATCCCACTATAAGTGCATAAATAACAGCACCACCGTCTGACTGCAGACTAAAGTGTAGCTGACTGAATATTTCCTTTGAATACCGCTGACCTCCACCTCTGCTCTTTAACCTTCTTCTTGCCTCCCTCCGGGCTCCCAGAGGAGGCCGGTGGCTCCGTTCCCACCATCCGGCCTGCGGGAGCGGTGCGCTGCAGACAGCGTCGCCGTGGCCGGGGAGTACATGCGGAGGGTCCGGGAGGTGGAGGGCCGGCTCCGCAGGCAGGCCGGGACCGTGGCCGAGGAGGCCGTCAAGCTGCAGAGGGAGCGGGTTCACCTGGAGAAGACGCTGCGCAGCATCAGGACCAACCTGAGCATCAACGGCAGGAGCTCAGAGAGCCGCAGCAGGAGGCCAGCCACCGCTAAGACGGTACGGAACATGTCCACTCCTGTCTCCACCGCCTCTTTAAATACGTGAGAGGATCATGAACGGTGTGAGCGTCTGTGTGAAACTAGAGGCAGAGGTGACTTGATGCTGTTGCAGGGGAGAGACGGCGCTGATCAGCTGTTACGGCTGGAGAGGAGAGAGCTGATGGAGCTGAAACGAGATCTGGAAGCAGTGCTGGAGAACGCAGTGAGGCAGCAGCAGGTGCTCCATGGCTTTACAGCAGCTGACCTTTCACCCCTACACGATAAAAAAACCTTTTAGCTTTGCTTCCTGACCGCTCCAGTGTCTCAAACACACATTTTAAAAGGAATTTAACACATAATAAACATCACGGCTGTCTAAGCAGTGGTTTGTAGAGCAGGGAGCTGGGGGGATTCTCTTAAATACAGATTTTCATCATCAGGTTATGATATTCTAGGTTCTGCCAGATCAGGCCACCGTGTTCTCTTCTTTTCTCTCAACAACACTGTTCAGGTTCTGGGGGAAAGCAGCAGGAAGCTGCTACTCTGTGCCAGGGAACGAGCTCGAGTTCTGGATCTGGTTCCTCCCAGCTGCCCTGCAGGACCAAATGTCTCCACGGTCTCCATCCAACCAGAACCTTTCAGCCATTTCACTCCAGGTGGGATCAAACAGCTCATCTGGAAAATAAAATAAAACATAAACACAATAAGGGGAAATCATTTTTAATGCATCACATGTAGATTTTTGGAGAATCCTAATTGATGAAGTAACTCTGACCTGTGAGCTGATGTCCATTTATACAATCAGATAAAGTTATGACAATCGGTTATCCACCACTGAACTGTTGGGGGCAACGCAGGCTGTCCAATGTTCCCCATTCCCTCTCCCAGAACTTCATCTGGTTCTGTTTTGGAGGATGTCGAGTCGTAAAAACAAATCCTGGAAAAAAAAGAACGTACAGAACATGGACCCGGTTCTGAAGTCCTCACTAAGACTAAGAACGTAGAGAACATGGACCCGGTTCTGAAGTCCTCACTAAGACTAAGAACGTAGAGAACATGGACCCGGTTCTGAAGTCCTCACTAAGACTAAGAACGTAGAGAACATGGACCCGGTTCTGAAGTCCTTCCACTAAGACTAAGAACGTAGAGAACATGGACCCGGTTCTGAAGTCCTCACTAAGACTAAGAACGTAGAGAACATGGACCCGGTTCTGAAGTCCTCACTAAGACTAAGAACGTAGAGAACATGGACCCGGTTCTGAAGTCCTTCCACTAAGACTAAGAACGTAGAGAACATGGACCCGGTTCTGAAGTCCTCACTAAGACTAAGAACGTAGAGAACATGGACCCGGTTCTGAAGTCCTCACTAAGACTAAGAACGTAGAGAACATGGACCCGGTTCTGAAGTCCTCACTAAGACTAAGAACGTAGAGAACATGGACCCGGTTCTGAAGTTCTTCCACTAAGACTAAGAACGTAGAGAACATGGACCCGGTTCTGAAGTCCTTCCACTAAGACTAAGAACATAGAGAACATGGACCCGGTTCTGAAGTCCTTCCATGGCTCCCTGGATCTCAGAGAATAGACTTTAAAATCCTTCTGTTAGTCTATAAATCCCTGAATTAGCACCTAAATCCATCACAGACTTGTTATCAGGGCATCAACCCTCCAGACCACTCAGGTCTTCTGGCTCCAGCCTGCTCTGCAGAACCAGAACCAGAACCAGACATGGAGAAGCAGCATTTAGTTCCTATGCTCCATTGATCTGGAACAAACTCCCAGAAAACTGTAAAAGTGCTGAAAGCCGGAGTTCCTTTAAATCAAGATTAAAAACACATTTGTTTAGGATTAACTTTGGTTAAGTTCAACTGTTTTTAATGTTTGCTTTTAGTTTCTATTTTCCCATCTTCTATTTAACGTTTAATTTTTTCTACATTTTATTCCAACTTGCTTTTATCCTGTTTTTATTTTCATGTAAAGCACTTTGCATGTCTTTGTGCTGAAATGTGCGATACAGATAAATGTGCCAGGCGTGACATGCGGGTCACTCCAGCAGCTGAACCTCAGCCAGGCCTTTGGTCTGAGGTCTCCTTTGGTTTTGGTGGAAAATGCTCAGATGTCCAGGAGGAGACGTGGCCCTGAAGGCAGCAGATGTTACTCTAAAATCTCTTCTGGACTTTTCTGCGTGAAAGCTGCCATGCCAGCAGTGGAGATGATCCAAACCCAGACTGATGCGTCCTGCTGCCGTCACAGAGCCTGGCTACAGGGACACCGTCTCCTTTATGCTCCGTTTCTACCAACAAACGTCTGGAGCACAGATCCATCTGACTCCAGTCAACCTTCTCCCTGTGATGGTGCTTCCCAGATGCCTCTGCCTCTGGATAAGGCTATAACCAGGCTTTGTTTCTGCACAGAACAGTTTGTGAACGTATCTCCGTCTTGTAGAGCAGGATAAAGGTTTCCTGTGAGGTTCTGTCAGCTGTTGGTCGATGCCGGTTCTTGATGAGGATCCAGTTTAGGATTGGAGATTTGATCTTTGCTGCTCTTCAACATGTTTCCTCCTAACTTGAATGGATTCATGAAATCTTTCTGCAGAGCGAGAAACGGGTAAATCAGTTCAGTTATTGTCAAACTCTGACATCCTCTGAGCATCTTTGATCCTCAGACTCGTTTTCCAGAGATCGGTGGTGTGTGAACGATTTAAATCCAGGAAAACTTTGCAGTGAGGGGCTGACAAACCAAAGTTTGTGAGCATGCAGCAGCTGTGGAGACAGTCTGCACGCCAACGCTCTTACCTGTGTCTCCTCTCAGTGTGTTGCAGGTTAAACTTTTGTTATCGCTGATGTTTGGGAATCTTTTCCTGCACCTGTCCCGTCTGAAATGCTGCTACCGCTTGCTTTGGTTTCTGCAGAATGCAAGCAGGTGTTAGAGTCTTCTTCTCTGGCCGTCCATCAGTCACAGCTGCTGAGGGAGAAACTGAGACGCTCGCTGAGCGGCGCCATCACCAGGCAGAACGCCGCCCATCGCAGCGTGAACGACGGTTTGGTGAAGAAGATCGCAGAAACAATCAGCCTGCAGGTAGAAACCGAGCGGTCAAAGAATCTCAGATCATCATTTGATATGAAACATTCTCCTTATACTGGAATATACATTTATTTTTGTTAGGTATGAATTTACCTGACTCCGCCAGATAGATTTGCTTCGCATATCCATCTGGAAACCTTCCATTGAAGTAATTTTGGGAAGGGGCGAAAATACTGGTTAGCTGATTGGCCTATGTTGGTGATAGACGGGCCAAATGAACCAATCAGATTCGTCGTCGCTCGTAACAGAGCGATGACGAAAACACAACCACAAGCCAAGCTACTCTTGCTGCTGCAGGTAAAGGCTCGTTAGCTCAGCAAAGAAATACTCTGTAATTCCGATAAAACTTGCTCGATAGCCACGCTAACGCTAGTTTCATCGGCTGAAGCCGCCATGTTCTTTAGACTGAACTGTCGCTTCCCGTTGCGTCACACCTCAACCCGCCTCAAAGCCAACGCTGATTGGACGTTCGTTTGGTGAATGGCTCCAAATTTTCTTTAACGGAGAGTAGCCAGACTGATCTGCGAGTGAAACCTTGAAAGCTCGCGAGATCAGGATGGTCTCACAAGGCTAGGTAGGAATAACCAATCGTCTATCATTTATGATTTCCAGTCTTTATTTGCCTTAACTTAATGGGGAAGTTTTGCATTTGCAACTTATAAATCAATCTCTGATATTTGAGTCAAAAATGTTAAGTTTTTAAATGAAAACCCATGATCAGGGGAGTAAAACTGAACAAACTTTATTCTGTGGTCTAGCAAAGCCTGACGGTGACGTCTGCCGTTACCAGACACGCCGTGTTTCGCAAGCAGAGAGAAGTAAAGCTCATTCGCCACAGCCACGACAAAGCTCAGGTGAGTGGCCCACCTGGAGTCGATGCTCAGAGACCGTGTGGAGGACATTTTCATGCTTCATGATCTCTGAACAGGGCCCTGAAAGCAGCGCTGACGTCCCGCCCCGGGAGAAGCTGGACAGGCCCCTGGTGCAGGTCTACCGGAGACACCCGGGGACTCAGCTGCCTGAAGCCGCTCGCCTCTGTCAGGTAGATCCTGCTGACTAAATGTTGAACGGGGGATCTGACAGCCAGCATGAAGGGCTTCATTGGTAGGACCTCCTGTCTGAGCGGCGTGTCTTCCCGAACATGAAGATCAGACTCATCCTCCTTTACTTGCAGGGTTATGAGATCAGATCTTTTTAAAGGCCATTTTTGCACAGTGTGGCATCTGTTCAGAACCTGTTGGTGTCTGAGAGTCTCACACAAACCTGACCAGGATAAAACCTGTTTCCTGTGCGTCCTCAGGGCAGCGCGGCGTTGAGGAGATGTCTGCAGGCCTCTGAGGCGGAGCTGCTGAGGCTGCAGCGCTCAGGGCTGCAGCTGCTGGAGGACCTGAGGGGAAAGTCTGCAGCAGCTCAGGTGGACGCCTCAGTGGTCCGGATGAGGAGGCAGCAGGTCGATAAGCGAGCCACGCCCGCTTTTCTGCAGCAGGGAGCGTGTTGAAGCTGCCTGTACCTGCAAGCAGCTGGAGATCAGCAGGATTACATTAGCTGGATTTTTGGGAAGAAACAGGAAGCTAAAGGAGCTGACGCCTGAAGCAACATGTTATTATTTTAATTTTACTTTCTAATTATTCTTCCATTTTCCTCTCACAAACCTGCACAATGAATACAAATCTCATACAAACCCAATCAGAAAGTGTTCTGGGACTTTTGGTAGCCATGCATGGTGCCGTTTTAACAACATTTATATAATACTTCAAAACTTTCCTCATAAACTATGACGGGATTTTGTCTTAATGAGTAAGAAAGGTCAGTCGTAAGCTTAAAGCTTCATAACTCAGCCACCCCTTTCATCAAACCACCATTCAACGCTTTAATGGGTCACAGAGAGTCAGACATTTTTTTGTTTTTCCACAATCCCAGTTTAAGTTTGAGGATTTTTCTCTGGTTTTCCCCCAGAGTGTGAAGATGGTTCTGACCCAGGGGAAATACCAATGAAATACAGATATTTCTCCCTCCTTCCAGCCAGTGGCTGCATCCAAAATGGTCTAATTATAGCTCCTAGCTCCTGTTGCTTGGCCTTTCATTGGCTCAACAGTCAGAAATCATTGGTAGGACTCGAGCTCCGGACTGCTGTGACGATTCTGGACAGCCTTTAACTCTGATGCCATTACGCGACGGAAACGCACATGGATGATGGGAGTCTGACCCGGACCTACGGCCTTTCAAAAAAAAAATCAAAAAAGAACTACAAAAACGCAAGTTAGACAAATCTATATGCAAAATAAAACATTGCTGACAACAATTTCATGACCAGGAACAGTGACTGTGGCTAGAAATGCAGCACTGTAGAACCGAACGCTGGATTACTGTGTGCTGGGTTGCTTGTTGCGCTTCTTTTGGGTTTTGGGATCTGGAAAACATTGTAAGGGACGTCAGAAGGTTCCTAGGCTAAAGGAGCTATGAGAGGAAGCATTCAGGCTCCTTTTCCTACCTCCTTCCTTACTGACTGCACTATTCAGACAACCCTGATTTGGCTGAAGAGTCCTTACCCAAAACACGTATTCAGATGTTGCTGATGGGTCCATCCGAATACCCATTAGCCAAAGAAGAAGTCCATCAGCGGGTTCCATGATCAGAGCTGTCTGGATAGAGCAGTCAGTAAGGAAGGAGGTAGGAAAAGGAGCCTGAATGCTTCCTATCACTGCTAATTTAGCCTAGGAACTTTGCAACGTCCCTTACTGGCACTAGGGAGCCTTAAGGAATGTTTTGCGTGAAATGACGGATCAGCACATCCCCCTCATGGAAATCAACATAAATGTCAGAAGAGAAGAGAGCAACACTTTGTAGTTCATATTCAGAAGGCTGTAGGTTTGACTAGAATCATCCATGAGCGTTTCGGTTTTGTAATGACGTCAGAGTTAAAGGCTCTCTGGTATAAACACAGCAGTCCGTAGCTCCTCTCCTCCCCACGATAGAGTTCTCACTGTTGACCCCATGAAAGGTCAAGGAACAGGAGCTAGGAGCTGATATTAAGGGGATTCTGATGGGGCCCCCAGTTAGATGACTTCCTGTTTTCTGTCCAATCACAGCCCAGAGGGCAGAGAGACACGCCCACAGTCTCATTCACTCCCGGTAAGTTTCACCTCTGGGCATGAAGCCGTCAGATCTGCTAACTAAATCCCTGCAGACTCAGAAGGTTCTGATTCACTGATGTTTGAAGCTAACTTTGGTTTTTGCAGCTTTTGCTGCTGCTGCTGTAGAACTGAGCCATGGCTGAATATTGTGGGAGGATTATTGAAAACATAAAGAATTTTCCTGCACTTTCTTCCTTCTGCAGACTTTTTTTTTAACCATTTTCTATTTTTGCTTGCATGAAAATGTTTGGGATGTTGTACGATTCTGTAAGTGGAAAAATTATTAAAAATATATGAGATGGGTTTTTTTCTCTGCATGTGAAGCTGTGCAGATGTCTGTCCTGGAAACTTCTGGTCTGGTTGCAGCATAGCAGACAAAACTTTTATCAATTCTGGCTTCAACCTTAGAACCACAATAAAAGATCCATAACGTTTATGCAAAGTCATTATTTTGTGTTGGTATGAAGAAGGTTCTGAAGATGAAACTTAGTATTCACAACTTCTAAAAGCGTAATTTATGGTGTCTTGTTCAGCAGCGAATTGTACGATGAAACGAGAGATGGACAGACGGATCTGGGCTTCATCTGCAGTAATGTGGGCGCTGATCTGTGGTAATGAAGAAATGATCAAAGCTCTTGATCTACCGCTACGTCTATGTTCAGACCTTCTCCTTCAGTCATAAGGTCTGGATCAGGACCAGAAGGATGAGATCCTGGACACAAGCGGCTGAAACAAGCTTCCTCTGGAGGGTGGCTGGGCTCCAGAGAGGTGGAGCTCAAAGTAGTTACCATTGCTAACATCAGGAGACCGTGATCTCAGCACATCTTCATCTCTTTTACACCAGAAGGTCTGCTGACCAGAGAGATGTCAGAAGAACTCGTTCACAGCTTCACCTGAGCTGACCTGCTGGCATGGAGTTAGCAACGCATTAGGGTGAAAATAGACTGAAAACAGGGTCTGAGATAAACATTTTAAAGGTAAGAAAGCTCTTTGCAATGACAGCAAACTGTCAGCACAAGTCCAGCTGCAGTTTGTAAAAACCCAACATTTCTGTTCCTGCCAAAACTTTTAGGAAAGATTGCAGATTCAACTTTTCTGAAATGAATCATTGGAAGTTTTCATCGATCTAATTTGGCATTGGACCAGACCACTGAACAGAAAAATAGCATTTAATGTTCACGAAACGCAGTAATTATCTTCCCTGAGCGGCTGATAAAGCTCATCGTTGAAGTCCATTTATTCACGTTACTCAGTAAAGTTTCTGTTTGAGGCTTCAGCTCGACGGCCGAGTCATGAGACCGCTGGTCACTTGACTGTCCTCCAACAGAACTCCACGTCTTTCATTAACAGACAAGCCCTGATTTAATAAACCGCCGTGTTCCTGAGGCTCCCTGCTTACAGGCTGCTTACCTTCATCACAGACAAACTAACACAACCAGATATATAGAGAGATATCTATCTAAAATGGATGTTTTGTCTCAATAACAAAAAAAATAAATAAAAACTTCCTGGTTATCTTAACTCAGAGCAGAAAGTTTCTTCTGCAGATCAGCAAAACTGCAGCAGCTGCTCGGCTCTAACCAGGACACTAATGAAATCACAAGTACAGGGGTGTGGAGCTTCTGCTGGGTGCTCAACAGAACATCAGGAGGGATGAGCTTCACCTTCAGACCCCTGCAGCCGTGGTGGACAGAGACGTCCGGATCGGGACGACCTCAGGACAGATTTTAACTGGTTTGGATGCTCAAGTTGCATTCAGCTGACGGCTTTTATGAAACACAGAGCGGTGTTGTGAGGAGCTCCAGGAACCGGGCTGCAGGAACCAAACTTCTAGAACCAAGCAGCTGGAAGAGTTTTATTTCTCCCTCCAAGACACAGAAACTATCAGTGATGTCCAAACTTCCCTGCCTTCTGCTTCTCCTGTGCCTCCCTCCAGCTGTGGGTAAGAAGACAATAAAGCTGCCAATACATCACATGATATATAATTAGTCTGATGGGGCTAATTATAACTCAACGACTTGTTTAAATCACTGATTGTTTCTCCTGTTTTAATAGCAGTCAGCAGTTTCTTTTGGAATCAGGGAGAAAATCTCCTGAGTTGAGCTGACCAACCTTTTCTGCCAACCTCATAAAATAACTTTCTTTGTCATGAAAAGTTGAGACCTGGATCCGTGAATGAAGCTAACGCTGCCTTGTTGTCTTTCAGCTGCTTGGAAAACTGGTTTAATCAGATTATTCTCGTCCTCACAGATCAGAAAGATTAATGTTAGCGATTAAACTTCAACAAGGAGGCCTGCTGCAGTCTCAGAGAGGCATCTGTTTTTCCCATCTCCCTTTTATTAAGCAAATCTTCTTCCATTGGTTCTGATTGGGAACCTTATTTTTCCTGTTAGCTAAATCTGCATTAAATTTAAAAATAAATCCTCACTTTTTAGTCTGTAATCACATCATCAGAGCATGTTCTGTTTAAATTTCAGCAGAAATCAGATAAAGGTTAAAAAGTTTTGCTTTGATGCCTAAATTGGAAAAAATCTAATTGCTTCTTTTTCTTTCAGATTCCAAACTAGAACCTCTATCAAGGAACCCCCCGACACATTTGATCCATTTATTGTTAATGTTTTTTTATACTTTGTTGTAGAATTAAAATAAAAACATGAGTTTGACGTGTTTATTAGAAAGAAAACAGGAAATCAATATTGGCATCCTGTGTTCAGGGCCTGTGGAAACTATCTGCAGAATAAACCTTTGGTTTATGTGGTTGTTTTCCTTCCGCTGCAGTAAAAAGGTTCAACAATACTTGACAGCAAATTTAAAACGATCAACAGTTTTTTCCTTTTTTTGCATCTGTGTTGTTTCGGATTTTTTTTTTACTTTTGTTTTCCTGATTCTGCAAACTTGTATCTTTGTAGCTCTTGTTGCAGGTAAGATAGTGACTGCAAGGAAGCACCTCATGCAACCCCATTTTAACCTCATACAACCTCATTTTATGAATCTTTATAGTATAAGACACGAAGACATAAATGTGCATTGGAAAGATGTTCATCTCCTCTTGATAAACCCGTCTGTCCTCTCCAGTCTCCCTGTTCTGTTACACCTGTGTGTTTCCGGCCATCTCTCCTCTGGACTGCATCAGGTTCCCCCTGAAGTGTCCGCCGGGGCAGCTCTGCCTGTCCAGCAGAGCCGAGGGACAGAGAGGTGAGCGTGCCCCGAGCCGCTGGGGGACATTTGGATGAATCCCAGCTGAGACTCCCAGCTGTGGGAGTGTTAACCGCCTGTTTGTGCTGAACGCTCAGGTGACTTCCGTGTGGTGCTGTACGAGAAGAGCTGCGTCCTGCCGGCCCTGTGTGGAGTCACAGGGGAGAAATATGCCTTGGGTCTGAACTTCACCTTCACCAACGAGTGCTGCAACACACATCTGTGCAACACAGCGGCCTCGTTCTCTCCCCGGCCCCTTTGGACGGCCCTGGTGCTCCCCCTGCTCGCTGTGTGCTCGGCTCGGTGAAGAGGAGAGCAAAGAGGGGCGAGGCTTTGCCTCAGCAGCCGTGGAAAGGTCTGAAACGGGAAGTGATCCTTTCTGCTCCGGACAGATAAAACATTACGTCAGAAGGTTTTCCAGTGAAACTAATACTAATGTCCCCTGTTACAAAGCAGAAGTGGAGAGTCACTGAGGGAAAGCAGGCTGTTTGTGAAGCTTTTAGCAGATTATAGCACCTTTATTCATACCAACTAAACTCTGTGCTTCTTTGTCAAGTTACATACAAAAAGTTTTTTTATTCAGGTTTTATGACCAACACAAAGTTGTGCAGAACTGTGAGCTGGAATCAAACAGGTACACAAATTAAAAACCTCCGTCTGTCCTCCGGCTCCGATGCACCAAAATAGATCCAGAAAATCCAATTTTCTTCAGACATGAGCTGATTAGTAAATATGAGCCACCTGTGTGTAATTTAGTCTTAGAGTAAATGCAGCTGTTTTCTGAAGGCCTCACAGCTTTGTTAGAGAACGTCAGAGAACATCCAGCATCATGGAGACCAAGGAACCCAGCAGACGGGTCAGGGAGGAAGTTCTGGTCCAGTTTACAGCAGGTCAGGTTCTACAGAACCTCCCAGAGTTCTGATCATCATGTGGACCTGGAGAGAGGATGGACCTCCTGCAGACCTACCAGGACATGGACGTCCACCTGGACTGACAGGCTGGACCAGGAGAGCATTGATCAGAGAAGCAGGAGGACCATGGTGGCTCTGGAGGAGCTGCAGAGATCCACAGCTCAGGTGGAGGTTAACCAGGAGGACCATGGTGGCTCTGGAGGAGCTGCAGAGATCCACAGCTCAGGTGGAAGAATCCATCAGCAGGACAACTATTAGCTGTGGACTCTGTAAATTTGGCATTTAAGGAAGAAGGAAACCACTGTTTACGTGCTGTGGGTAAATGGAAACTCGCCCTTCACCTCACCCTGACCACACCGTCCCCGCTCAGACACATGGCAGCATGATGCTGAATCCCAGAGGAGAACCTGCTAGAGGCTGCAGAAGACCAGAGGGGTGGAGGTTCACCTTCCAGCAGGAGAACCAGCCTGAACAAGCAGCCTGAGATATTATGGGTTGGTTTAGATCAGAGCAGATTCAGAATGGCCTAGTCAAAGTCCAGATCTTATTATGGCTCAGAATCTTTGTCAAGATTTGAAAACTGATCTTCACTGATGTTCTCCTTCTAATCTGACTAGCTAAAGATGTCTTGGATTTTTATCCATGCAACTTTTTCAAAACACAATCTGGAAGAGATCAGGAAAATATGAATACTATGGTGATGTGCAGCAGGTGGGGAAAGTCTGAAGACAGATCACAGCTTGATTTGAACAAAGACTGACCACAGGTGTGAGATGTTGTCACAAACACCCCACAACAACGAATCTGAAAAGATATAAAGTGATTTTCCTACAGTATCATTGAAGCCTTTATTTTAAAGCTCAATTAATATGTGAATGAACATTCTGGGTCTCAAATCTAATTATATGCTTTTCATAAAGGATTTAATTAAAGAGTTCAAGGCCGGACAGATGTAGGAATACTAACATGATGTTTATTTACCATTTCAGAAAAACAGTTATAGCAGTTGCTTTACTTTTTGTGCACATTTCTTTGTATCGGGTGTAAAAATAAAGAAATAAAGTGTTCAGATGGATCAGTGTTTCAGATCTTCACTGCAGGAAAATGAGGCTGTTGTCAGCAAACAGTCCCTGCAGCCTGGCGCTGGATCACGGTGTGGCTGAAGAAAAGTCCTGCAGAGATTTTAGAGCAACATCTGCTACCAGGACCAATTTTACTAACTACATTACAAACTACGTAACGCTTTTTATTGTATTAAGTTGCATGAATAGACAACATCAATGACTACAATAGCTTAAATTTATCTGGATGAAATGGTTTTGAACTCATTCTGTCATCATAGTTTGTTGTTTTATTCCTTTTTTTTTGTAGACTGAATTTTTTCTGATTTCAGTTTTTAAATTAATAAGAGATATAATTTTTTACCTATAGTCAAACACTAGTAAAACCAACACAATCAAATGAAAGTTTTTTCTAAAAACATGTATAGAACAATTGTTATAGATAAATCTATACCTGAATAACCCTGATGTGTCATGGTGTCATTAAAATCACAGATGTTGCTCCATGAAACATGCAAACATGCAAAAATAAATACATTTAGTTAATAAAATATATATTACTTTTTTGTACACAATGCTCATAATTTGAATACAGAAACATGCAAAAATAAATACATTTAATAAAAATTACACAATCCTCATAATGTATATTAATAAATTTAATAAAAAAAATATATATATATATATATATATATATATATATATATATATATATATATATATTTACACAATGCTCATAATTTATATTTATTTATTTAGACGTTTATTATTTATACACTTTAACATGATATTTAGGTGCTACAGGACATCCCAATAAACCCCAGAAGAGGGGTCTTTAAAATGGCTAATAAAATCACATATGTTGTCTAAAAATTCTTCCAAATCTCAGATAGTTACATAAAATAGTTTTACGTTAAAAATGTGGGGTTTCTGATTAAAACCGTAGCAGTTGGCTGCAACATGTCAATCATCCAGCAGGTGGCGCCACTGCGCCTCCTTTTCTGACGCAGGTGCTCCTAATTGGACTCTGAGAACAGAGACCGCCGCAGCGCGACCAGAGAGAAGTTTCTTACAATCATTAAATCATCTAAAGGTGTTTAACCCGATCATGGGTTTGTGGTCTTGGGAGGTGGTAGCGGATGGTTGTGAGGTCGGAGGAGCTAAACGAGTTGGAATTGGGAGTTGCAGGTAAATGGTTAAAAAGACAAAGAAAAGGAGTGAAAGAGGAACTGATGAAGATAAAGAAAAAAGACTAAGTTGGACTCAAGGAAGCCGATATCGAGGAAATGATCAGGATCCAGTTGGGAAGACCCGTGGATTGGTGAAAAAATTGTGGACAAAACATAAGGCAGGTAGACACAGCTGTGCTGTGAATGGATCAGAGTGGGGAAATAGTATAGAGATTGAAAGTGACGAAAGTAGTGAATCATCAAGTAGTGAAAGGATGAGTTTAAAAAGAGGAAATTCTTTAGCGAAAGCAGGTGTAGAGAAGAGAGGTAGAGTGGAAAAAAGATGGGATGAGTCTGAGGAAGAAATGGAAAGGGAGACAAGAGAGTTCAAAGTGATTATTAGGGTTAATGAGGAGAAGGGATTGCAGTTAATCAGTCCAGTTAAGCTATCTATGATTCTGAAGAATCAAGTGGGAGATATTACAAATGCAAGAGTGTTGAGAGATGGTAACTTAATGGTAATCTGTAATACAGAGGAACAAAAAGACAGAGCAAGTAGGATGAAAGAAGTTGGAAAGTATAAAGTGACAAGCGTGAGTTTGGTACAAGAAGGAAGTAAGTGGAGGAAGGGAGTGATTTGGGGGATCCCAATTGAGGTTTCAAATGAAGAAATAAAATCAAATATCAGAGGGGGAAGAATTAAAGAGGTAAGAAGGATTCAGACCTTTAAAAATGGAAAGAAGGAGAACAGTGAAAGTGTTCTGATTGAATTTGATGAAGAAAGACTACCAGAGAGAGTGTATTTAGGATATTTGACCTATAATGTAAGAGAATATATTCCAAAACCGATCAGATGTTTTAAATGCCAAAGATTTGGACATACAGCACAGGCATGTAAAGGAAAGAGAAGATGTGCACGATGTGGAGAAGATCATGAATATGAACAATGCAACAAGAGCAGGCAGCCAAAATGTTGTAATTGTGGTGGTGATCACAGTGTGGCATATGGGGGATGTGAAGTAATGAAGAGAGCAGTGCAGATTCAACAAGTTAGAGTAAGAAACAAGTTATCCTATGCAGAAGCTGTTAAAGTAGTAAAGGAAAGAACAGAAGTTGAGGTGGAAAATAGAGTGGATACAGAATTGAACCAAACAAAAGAAAATAAAGTACATGTGGACTTAAAAAAGCTAGTGACATTCATTGCAGGGGTTATAAATGCAACTATGGAAATTAAATCAAAAACTGAAAGAATTCTAATTATTGTGAAAGCAGCAGCAAATCATCTTAGCATTAATGAAATAACATGGGAGGAAGTGAGAGATGAGCTTAGTGCTCAGGCCAGTCAGGAAGCAGTATCGATAGGATAGGTATAATATGGTCTTGATTTTACAATGGAATGCAAGAAGTCTAATAGCAAATGGACAGGAATTAAAATATTTTATTAATGAATTAGAAGAAGCTCCAGAAGTTATTTGTATTCAAGAATCTTGGTTAAAACCGCAATTAGAATTTAGAATATTAAGTTATGAAGCGGTTAGATTGGATAGGGTTAAAGGTAATGGTGGGGGATGTATTATTTTCATTAGGGAGGGAATACCATTTAGAGTGATTAAGAAAGGGAGAGAAGAAGAGTACGTTATGGTGGAAATTTGGATAAATGCAGAACCATATATTGTAGTAAATTATTACAATCCGGGGAAAAAATTAGAGTTAGATAAATTAAAAGAAATTCAGGGACAAAATAGGAATAGAATTATTTGGTGTGCGGATTTTAATGCCCATAGCAATTTATGGGGAGTACAAGGAACTGATGCGAATGGAGAAATTATAGAACAATTGTTGGAAGATAATCAATTAGTATGTATGAATGATGGAAGAGGGACAAGAGTAGATGTGCATACTGGAAAATGTTCAGCAATAGATTTAACTTTGGTGTCCAGTGATTTAGCTGGATTATGTGAATGGGAAATAGAACAAGAAACAACAGTAGGGAGTGATCATTTCCCAATTTATTGTAAAGTCCTTATTCCTAAAAAGAAGAGAGAGGGAGGAAGAAAGGAAAGATGGGTTTTTGATAAAGCAAAATGGAACATATTTAAATATATGTGTGAGAAATCCATGGCAGAAGTAAATTTAGAGTTAGATATAGAAAGTATAGAGAATAAGATAAGGGAAGTTATAATAAAAGTAGCAAAAACAACAATTCCGGTGAGCAAAGGTAAAAACATAAAGAAAGGGGTACCTTGGTGGACGCCTGAGTGTAGTGAAGCAATAAGGAAAAGAAATCGAGCTTTCAGAGTGTTGAAGAAAACACATAATTACAAAAATTTAATTGAATATAAAAAAAATCAAGCACAAGCAAAGAAAATTATTAAGAAAGCAAAGAAGACAAAGTGGAGAGAATTTTGTGATTCAATAGGTAGATCTACACCTATAGCCAATGTGTGGGGAATGATAAAGAAAATGAGGGGAAATACACAGATGAGAACATATCCAATACTAAAACACGAAGAAAGAATAATAATAAAAAATGAAGAGAAAGTAGAAATAATGGCAAGAACATTTGTAAAGATTCATAGTTCGGATAATTTAAATGAACAGGGGAAAATGAGAAGAGAAAAAACAAGGATGGCAAATGATTTTATTCTAGGAAATGGAATAACACCAGGAAATATCATGGATGTTTATTTTTCTAAACAAGAACTGAAGAGAGCAATATCTAGAACAGGATTAACAGCTCCAGGAAAGGATCAGATAAACTACATTATGTTAAAAAATTTAGGGGATCAAGCTGAAGAAAAACTTCTAGGCTTATATAATAAAGTATGGGAAGAAGGAAGAGTACCGTCTAATTGGAAGGAAGCAGTCATAGTACCAATCATTAAACCAGGAAAAGATCCAACAAACCCCTCAAGTTACAGACCAATAGCACTTACTTCATGTTTAGGAAAGGTAATGGAAAGAATGATAACGGAAAGAATTACATACTATGTAGAAAGTAAAGGTTTATTGTATTCATGTCAAAGTGGATTTCGAAAAGGAAGGAGCACAATGGATCCAGTGGTGTGCCTGGAAACAGATATTAGAAAAGCTCAAATTAATAAAGAAGTAGTTGTAGCAGTATTTTTTGATATAGAGAAGGCATATGACATGGTATGGAAAGACGGATTGCTTATAAAATTATATAAAATGGGGATTACGGGAAGGGCTTATAATTGGATTAAAGATTTTTTGTCAAATAGAGATATACAGGTACAGATGGGAATAGCATTATCTAATAAATATAAAATTGATAATGGAACTCCACAAGGAAGTATTATTAGTCCATTATTATTTTCCATTATGATTAACGATGTCTTTAAAGAAGTAGATCAGGATGTCATGAAATCATTGTTTGCTGATGATGGAGCTTTGTGGAGGAAAGGGAAAAATGTAAAAATAGTATATAAGAAAATACAGAAGGCTATTGATTCTGTTGAAAATTGGGCGTATAACTGGGGAGTTAAATTCTCAGTAGATAAAACAAAGACAGTTGTATTTAGTAGGAAGAAAATAGAGGAAATTGAATTAAAAATGTATGGAGAAAAAATAGAAAAAGTAAGTAAATTTCGGTTTTTAGGAATTATGTTTGATTCCAAACTTTTATGGGGAGATCATGTAAAGTATATTGAAGGGAAATGTAAAAAGGTTATAAATATAATGAGATGTTTAGTAGGTATAAATTGGGGAGCAGATAAAATAAATTTAAAAAAGATATATATAGCCTTGATAAGATCAGTGTTAGATTATGGATGTGTAGTTTATAAGCAAGCTGCAAAAACTATAATTAATAAATTAGAAGTAATTCAAAATCAGGCTCTAAGATTATGCTGTGGAGCGTTGAAAACGTCTTCTTCCTTGGCAGTACAGGTTGAAATGGGAGAAAGGCCTTTATATTTAAGACAAAAACAAATAATGCTTAATTATTGGGTGAGTTTGCAGGGACAGGAGGAGGGGAAAAATCCAGCAGTAGGAATACTGAGAACATGTTGGGAGAGTGGAAAAGCAAAAAGAGACTGTTTTGCATGGGCAGCAAATAAATCCGCTAGGGAAATGGGAATACAAGGAATGAAGTACTGTGCTGCGGTGCCTTACTCAATTACTCCCTTTTGGCTGTTTCCAAATATAAATGTTGACCTAGAGGTTAGTAAAAAAATGCAGGTTAATAAGGATAATAACTGGGTAAATTTTGTAAGTGATAGAATTAATAAAGTATATAATAATTATACAATTGTATATACAGATGGTTCAAAAGATCTAGTTACAAACAAAACAGGACTTGCTTATGTTATTCCTGAATTAGATATATGTATGAAACAAAGAACACCTGATTATTTAGCGGTTTACACGGTGGAAATGATAGCGATAAAAATGGCCTTGCAGTGGGTAGAGGAAAATAAAACTAAAAAAGTTCTTATATGTTCAGACTCATTATCAGTACTAATGTCTATATTAAATATTTCATCTGAAAGTCGCATGGACTTGGTATACGAAATTTATGAAGCGGTATTCAGAATGAGACAAATGCAAATAGATATTAGATTTATGTGGATACCAGCTCATAAGGGTATTGAAGGAAATGAAATGGCAGATCAATTAGCTAAGATGTCTTTAAAACAAATTAGAATTATGGAAATAGAGTATTGTAAATCAGAAATTAAATCAATTATTAAAAATAAAATCAATTCTGAATGGCAACAATTATGGGAAGAAGGAACTAAAGGTCGTCATTTGTTTCATATACAAAAGAAAGTAGGGAAAATGGAGGTAATTGGAGAGAATCGAAAAGAACAAGTAGTAATGACAAGAATACGATTAGGACATACTGGGTTAAATAAAACTTTAAATATGATTGGTAAACACCCAACAGGTAGTTGTGAATGTGGAAGGGGGATGGAAACAGTGGAACATGTAATAATTCATTGTGAGAAGTATAAGATAAGTAGAGAGAAGCTAAAACAAGAAATAATGAAATATGATATAGGGAGAATAGATCTTAATAAAATATTAATTAAACATAAAATAAATAAAGCAGTTATAAATTTTTTAAAGGAAACAGGGTTGTATGTAAGGATTTAGTAAAGGGAGAAACTCTGGTCCACACTCCAGCATAGTAGATGGCGATAATACATCTAAACGTTAGATGTCACCCGCCAATAAAAAATCAGAAGAAGAAGAAGAACCCGATCATGGTTCTCCTGCTGCTGCTCCTCCTGCTCTCCTCCGCCCATCAAGCCTGTCAGGCGGTCCAAAGCCCGAACCGAACCGGCCTCCTGCTGCCGAGGGGCCAAACAGCGACCCTGCTGCAGCAGCGCTACCTCAGCCTGCCCATGTATCTGGACTCGGACCTGCCGCTGCTGCGGAGGGACTTTTTCTCCCCGGCCAGAGGCACCGGGCAGGAGGCTTTACCGCAGCCGGTCAGGGAGCTGCTGCTGCCCGTGTGGCCCCACGCCAGCGGCCCGCCCAGCGTGTCGGGGGCCGCCGTGAGGACTTCCTGTGAGCGCAACAAGATGCAGCTGCAGGTGGAGAGGAGCGTCCTGGGCTCCGGAGACGCAGGTTCTCACCTGAAGCTGGGGACCTGCTCAGTCAGCAGGTCTACTGAAGATCACGTTTACTTTGAGTACGATCTGCGCATGTGCGGAACCAAGCGTACCGTGAGTGTCAACACTCCATGGTGGACATGGATCATATTATAATATGATAACAATGGTTAGACTGAAAGCATCGGGATCACATGTTTTAATTAAAACCAACTGATTTTAGGGTTGCTATGATACTAAAATGTAAAACTTGATATTAAGACCCAGGAAAATATTTGATACTTGATACAATTTTCTATACTACGGGATTAAAAAAATGATAAAGCCATAAAAAAAATATTTTAACATGAAAGACTGACCTTTTTCAATCTCAACATGCTTTCTCAACATAATGCTAGTTAAATAAGTGTGCAAATAAAAGTTAAATAACCCAAATATAACATATGCCTAGTAGCATGCAGCCACAGCTAATCACACATGAATGCGGACCACCGGCCGCGCCAGCATCAATTATATGTTTAATGTATTAAAGTAACACTTTAATTTATTAAGATGTTGGAATTCATCATTGAGGCCAGGATGTCAGTCCTTGAGGTGTTTGGCCTGTTTATTGTGCTGCTTGATTAACTAAAACATTACCTTTAATGTGTCAGTAAACATAAAGCAGGGTTCTCCCCAGAAACTATATAGTGGAGCGGCTGTCATATTTCACCCAAAGCATGACGCATCTGGAGGAGGAAGCTGTAGCATTTTCACTGTTTCAAGTACAAATGGAGGACATTTCCTGCAACTTAAGCTTTCAGTCCACTCTAAATATAAAACTTAAGATGCGTCAGAAAATACCCAACAGCAAGTTCTTAAGGTCAAATGAAATGTTGTTTATTGCTAACAATATGTACAAATACTAGTAGAAAGGTACCATTTGCAACAAATACACACTGTTCTCCTTCATGTTGTCTAGCCCAGAGGTCTGCAACCTGTGGCTCTTCCACAGTGGCTCTCTATAACTTTGGCTACAAATTACATTTTTATTATGGTATCAAAATGTAAATACTTTAATTTATTAACATGTTGGAATTCATCATGGAGGCCAGGATGTCAGTCCTTGAGATGTTTGGCCTGTTTATTGTGCTGCTTGACTTTGTTGCACCACTTTAAAGGATTGTTTGCTCACAGACTTATCAGGATTTTTGGGTTTTCCTTCTCTGTTTGCCTCATATGCTAAATATTTAATACGACACCGTGCCAGATTAGTGTTGTATCCGGATACAGCGTTTGAGTATCGATACTTTTGACAACCCTAATTGATTTTACGTGTGAACACATCCCTCCTTAGTCTCAAGACACTAAAGTCTCCATAATTTAGAAATCCTTTAATTTCCCTTTTAAACCAATCCCCGTGGTGAAGATGCACCAATCAGGCATTTCCCGGATGATGCCAGTTTTCTTTTAAGGTGTGCCCTGTCTCATGCAGTTTAGATCAGTGAGATTTTTTTCTATAAATGTATGTAACACACAAAGAAGAGCAATTCTGCTGCAGGATCCTTACAAGAGGCCTTGAATGCTGCAGACAATGATGGACAGACTTTGTCATCCAGCTGCACATTCATGATGTACATTTGAGTGAAATTTTGTCGCAAGGCTCCACGTGAAAAAAAAAGAGAAACATTTATAAATATGTATCTGTCAATTTGAAATTTATTTGTGTTAATGGACGTCCAAGAGGGACCAGGAACCTGCAGGCTCTGCACTTGTGTTGCCACCAGTGCAGAGCTTGGTCAGCATCAGTAGCAGGAGAAGTTTCACTAAGAAGAGCAACAACCTATGTCCAAAACAATCGTGACAGGCAGACTGAAATCCTGCAAAAACAAGATGGAGAGACAGAACCCAACAAACTGGATCAACTCAATGCACTAAAAACAGGAACGGGTTTCCAATCAATTGTTCCAAATGTCCACACCCAGCTGGACTCACGAAAGACTTTAAAGGCCTAAACTGACATTTTTTCCTCCGTTTATTTACAGATGATCAACAACCAGATTGTCTACTTTAACATGTTGCGTTATGACCCGCCCAAACCCAGAGGACCGATCAGACGAGCGGCGCCCTTCAGCATGCCGGTGGCTTGTTATTTCAACAGGTGAGGTTGGGTTTAAGCCACGTTTCATCGCGGAGCTGAAATCACGTTTGTTTCTTTTAACTTGCACGCTGCCTTTAACCGTTTAGGTTTGTTTATTCGTATAAAGTCGGATACACTCCGAAGGTGCAGATGCAGAAGGTCCTGAAGAAGATGAAGAACTCTGCTGAATTTGTTCTGACACCAAGAAACGGTAACCAGCGGTAACTGTGAGGAACGCAAAAATTCACCTGAATTATTTTCCTGTTTCTAAATGAACAAAATACCATTTTGTTTGGTGAGAATGCCGCCACCAGCTTCAGTTTACTGGTACTGGTAGAAATCTGGGGGGGTTGGACAAAGATTCAAAATATAGTTGAATGAAGCATTTACCACCTTCGCCTTTTAACTAAAGCTGAGACTATTTTCTTAACCGTTCTGATCCTGAGACGCTCTATTTAAATCCAGGAAGATTTCTAAGTTTTATTATTTGTTCTGTTTTTGAAAGATTTTTATGTTTTTTTTTTTTTTATTATTTGTTTTTTATTGTACAGCACTTTGTCTGTCTGGTTGGCCGTTACAAACGAAGGGCTGTAGGTATAAACTAAATAAATGAAACACAATTTTGCTCTTCTGTCTAAAAACATGTAATTTGCATTTAAACGGGACAAAAGGCAAACTGACAGTGACTGCTTTTATTATTTTCACTAGCAAGTTCACCACCATGGTGAAGAGCACTAGGCTCAGCACAGAGAGCTTTTATGTTTCTGGGTGGGGTGCCTGTCTATTAGATCTCTAACCCACTGCCTCAGACATTTATCCTGATTTCCTCCTCTTAATCTGGACAAATGAACAAAACTCTTTACCATATTAGCTCACAGTCCATCTGGAGACTTTATCACTACATATTTCTTGATTTCAGACATGAGAAAAAAATTATTACAAGCCTAACCCGGTTAAACAGCCAGAATTGCAGAACTAATTAAATATGCTCTTTATTTTTTCCCCCTCAATGTTAAAAACTTAGATTACATTGACGTGCCTTTCATTTGCCTTCCAGCTCAGTGGAACCAGCTTTCCAGGTCCGACCACTTTGTCCTCGGTGAGCCCATGTTCTTTGCTGCTGAGGCGGAAGCTTTGTCCAGAGATGAGCGACTGTACGTCCACACATGTTACGTGACCCCAGAGGAGTCCCACACCTCCACGCCTCAGTTTCCAGTCGTAACTAACTTTGGGTAATCCCCATCTGGCATTTATTTTAGAGAAAACCCTGATATTTTAACAGAAAAGCATTTAGGTTGCGCTCCCCCGTCTCTCCTGATCCAGATGCATGGTTGAAAGTAAGAACGGCCGCTCCAGATTCATCCCCCACAAAAACAACGCAGTGAGATTTTCTCTTGATGCCTTCGTCTTTAAGGGAATGACGGGTCAGGTGAGCAAAGTTTGTTATAACCTTTATATTTCACACTTCTTTTTGCTTTAAAAAGTCCAGATATGACAGAAAACCTGAATCTTTATCTCGTGCAGCAGCTCTACATGCACTGCAGCATGGTTGTGGGCAGTTCTGCTCCGACACCAACAGCTAAGTCCTGCAACTATGACACAAAAGTCCGAAGGTTTGTCTTGTTTTACTGGAAGAAGTGTAAAAAATCCTGTGAATTATTGAGGGATGGACTTTTTGTTCTGGTCTTTCTGCAGGTGGGTGGAGCTGTTTGGGTCCGAGTCGGTCTGCGACTGCTGTGAGTCCAGCTGCAGCTCAGATCAGTCAACAGGTTAGTTAACTGTAGTTTTAACTTAACTAAAACATTACCTTTAATGTGTCAGTAAACATAAAGCAGGGTTCTCCCCAGAAACTTAGAGTATAGTGGAGCGGCTGTCATATTTCACCTAAAGCATGACGCATCTGGAGGAGGAAGCTGTAGCATTTTCACTGTTTCAAGTACAAATGGAGGACATTTCCTGCAACTTAAGCTTTCAGTCCACTCTAAATATAAAACTTAAGATGCATCAGAAAATACCCAACAACAAGTTCTTAAGGTCAAATGGAATATTTATTGCTAACAATATGTACAAATACTAGTAGAAAGGTAACATTTGCAGGGAAATACACAATGTCCTCCTTCATGTGGTCTAGCCCAGGGGTCTATGTGGCTCTGTGGACCTTCCACAGTGGCTCTCTATAACTTTGGCTAAAAATTATATTTTTATCATGGTATTTAAATGTAATAATGAGAATAAATGCAGGTTTTAGTAGTTTTCTTTCTTGGAATAATTGCTTTTAATTTTCACAACAGAATTATGCTTAAAGTGCCACTAATATTTCATTTTAAATCAATATTTTTTAATTATGTTGGAAGCAGATTTTGTTTTACATCATTATCCACAAATATCAACATCCCATCCATTCTCTTTTTTTAAACCTCAAAATAGACATAAATGGTGTTTCATTAACAATGACATGTTTCCTACAGTAGATCTTTATCAAAAATTATAACTTGTCTATTTTCAAAAGGCCAGGCAACATTTACGGCTCTGAACGAGTTTAATTCAAGTGGACTGAAGGCAAAATGGCTCTTTAGACTGTAAAGGTTGCAGACCCCTGGACTAGCCTACAAACTACTGCTCTGTTTATTCTCACACATGGAAATGTCTCTTTAAAGGTTTGTGTGAGGTCAGATTTCCACCATAAGCTCCATAACGCTCCCAGGTGCCGGTTATCGGTTCAAATGTGAAAAGAACCCATCCCTACAAGTTATAACTTTACATAAAGAAAGGACAACTCTTACAAAAGAAGTGCTGCAAATGCATTTTGATCATCTTGTAAAGTTATACTTTGGTATCTGTTTCACAAATAAGGAAATATTAAATCGTTTTAACACATAAGCAACAAATCATCTAAGGAAAGAAGTGTTTTGTGACCCTGCGGGGCGTCCCCCCCCCCCCCCCCCACACTTTGGCAGAGCGCTGCTCATTGCTGATGTCTTTCCATCCTGGCGTTGGGTTAACAGAAACCTGTAAGCTCCAGAGAACTGTTCATCAGGTGTTCTCGTTCTGCTCCATTATGTAAATTTTTCCTATTTACTGTC
Source organism: Fundulus heteroclitus (assembly GCF_011125445.2). Taxonomy (NCBI): domain Eukaryota; kingdom Metazoa; phylum Chordata; class Actinopteri; order Cyprinodontiformes; family Fundulidae; genus Fundulus; species Fundulus heteroclitus. The sequence continues at coordinate 44,870,700 of NC_046363.1, forward strand.
TTAGCAACGCAGTTTGGTGAGAATTTAACTAAATTGAACATTTGCCAACAAAGTGACAAAGTCTAACCAGCTAATCTGACTGAAAGGTTAACCAAAGTCAGCTGTATGTTTCATATTTCAGAGACTGAAGTCATCAGCAGCACATCTTGGACAATAAATCCTGAAGTGAAATCCGCGTCTCTGAACCAGAAGAGGAAGACGGCGGGCAGCAGCAGAGATCTGACAGAAAGCCCAGCAGGGAGGACCGAGGAGAAGCTGTGGCCTGCAGGAGTGGTCGGTGTTCAGATGGGTGGGGGGGCGGAGGGGAGGCGGGGGAAAGACGGCGAGGAGAAGCTCTCTGCACTTCAAGCAATGTTTGAGGACATCTTTGATTTTGACTGAGAGGTTTGGTCAACTTTTAGTTTAGAGTTTAGTGCATGTAAAAGAAAATTGGTGAATAAAATAAATATTTCAGTTAAATCTTCGGTTACTTTTCTGACCAGGAAATAAAACCTGGTTTGCATATTTTTAATGCATTCAGCTCAGTGAGTTCTGGGTCCGTCTGGACCAGGAAACGTCTGAAGGAGCTCTGCAGCTTTTAGATGTTTCTGCTGAAACTCACCTGAATCAAACAGCATGGTCGTTAGCAGGCATGCTAAGAAGCTAATTCACCAAATCGATTTGCTGTGTTGGATTAGGGATGTGTCTAAAAGTTGCAGGACACCGACCCTCAAAGGATGCATCTGAACTGGATGTCCAAACCGTCCCAGAGGACGGAGGAGAAGATGGAGGAGCAGCAGCTCTACTCTGAGGAGCTCCCCTCCTTATCTCCGAGGACAGAAGCTGGTTTCAGCATCCAGGACTTTAGGGTTTTACTCCTGATCCATGTCACACAATCCTATGATGGAATTCCTCTGTAAGTTTTCATAGTTTCACATCCGCCCCCGAGGGAACAGTCCACGGTTTTCTGGTTGAAAATCGCGGCCTCAGATTTGGAGGAGCTGACTGTCGTCTCATCTGCTTCAGATCTGTCAGCAAATATCACAAACCATGATGGAGATGAGGAGCAGTCTCAAAAATCTCCACATTAAACTAGATGCTGAAAATGGACCTCCTTCTTCTGGTACACATACCAGGACCTGGTATGTGTACCAGTTCCTCTATAATCCACAAAACACATTTGGACTGAAATATATGACTCTGAAGTCCACATTCAGCAGCTCCACCAAGTAAGAAGTCTGTTTCACAAACCGGATGATGGACCGCCTTAATCCTGGACCCTAATATTGAGGGTTCTCCATTTTATACCAGAACATTTGAAGTGAAGCGGATTTTTTTTTTCTCCTGTTAAGACATTCTGATCTGTTTGGATCTATTTTAAAGTTGGAAGCTTAAAAAAAAAAAGGAATCTTTTTCTGATCATTGAATGGAGGCAACGGGTGGCAGTGATGACACTCTGTGGTGTGGAAGTTGTTGCTGTGGAGGAAAGAATCAAATCAAAGGTGACGGGAAATAGTCTGCAGACGCCAGAGAGGCACAAGATGCTTCTAGAAAGGAAGCGGTTATTTCCAGGGAGGCATGACGGCTGTTCATTCAGGCAGTCAGTCAGAGAAGAGAAGAAGCAGGACGTAATAAAGTGGATTTTTGGAAAACCCTTTAAACAGAGGATTGCTGCAAAGCCATCAACAATGCAGACGACTGTCCACTGTGGCTCTACGCTCTTTCAGGAGGAGTGAATGCTGCTTGGAGAGACTTGATGCAACCTGCTGGGTTTCCTTAGAGAGGAAACTTTCTCACCAACCTGGAGGATCTGATGGAAGCTGACTTTGGAAAGAACCTTGATGATCTGTTTTGGGAATTGGTGCTCTATAAATAAAATTTAATTGAATTTAATGTTTAAATGTCAATGTGGTATTCTCTGGTCACTGCTTTAGGATCACGCTATGTTCTTCACAGTCGATGTGATCCCCTCATTCCCTAGTTCTAATGCCAGACACTCTTTATCTAACCCACAACAAATATAGTAGCACAGAATACATCAAGTCTGTTGGATGCAATTTTATTTTTCTGCTTTCCATTTAATGTATATTTTGTTTTCTGTAACCTTTATTTGTTCTTACCTGTTTATTCCTTAGTTATCTACTCCTTATCCACTTAGGTATGGAAATATTAACTGGGTTTTTGTGTCCTTTGTTTTTTTATCTGTGGCTTTTGTTTAGTCTTTTATTGGTTCAGGTTTATTATTCAACATACTGTTTCATGTTATAACATGGATGTCCATTTATTGTGTTCATTGTTGTGTTAAAATGTCGACTGAAATCATTTTGAAATATTAGCGATATCCTGTTTACTGCGGCTCCCCACACGTCTCCTCTGCTCCAATCAACCACAGAACAGCAGCTTAAGGCTCCTGCATAGTTTGAGTAAATAAATTAATAATTTAACCATCTAGCACGTCTTACAGAAAACATGAACTTTATCTTCTCAATTATGTTGAAACAGCTGTTTATGTTGAAAATATGGTGTCGACGAATACAGAGAATCTGGGGATGTGGTGCAACATTTATGTTTGCAGCAAGAACACGACTGGTTTCCTTTCCTAAAACTCATCTCATAAATACATAATAGATGCATGTTGTGGTTCTGGTTAACTGGGTTTTATTTATGCAGTTATCAGTTCCATAAGATGCAGGATTTTGCTGTGTTTGTAGATTTCCACTGATGCAGAGAGAGGGAACTTTGGTCCTCTTTTTAAAAATGGATTTATTCTAATATACACATTTATTTATGGCACAGTTTAAAATATTTTATTATGGAGAAATCTGAAATGATTAAAACTGGTCATAACTTTGCTAAACCAGTTTTTAATCGAGTTGGGCTACAGCTTTGCCTGAGTTTGTGCGCTGGAGATGGATTTTTACCAGAAATGTCGTAGAAAATGTGTTGATGGTCCAACAAAAAGAAGCAAGAGGCAATTTTTTAGCTACAGATAATGCATAAATGTTTTATTGTGTCATGAAAACGATTCTGTACAGATTGTTTTACAAAAAGTCATCTTTAAATGCGATAACTTGTTTTTCTTTTAAGTGAAGTGATACAAACAAGCATAAAACGGTTTATAACAGGTGCTATCAAACAAAACTACTTACAAACTGAATGGAAATGGAAATTGAATGCATACACTGCGCCGCCTGAATGTTCGGTCTCAGTCCAACTCTCGGGTTCTGGTTCTGAGCAGAACGCTCTGAACGCGTGATAATGCCTAGTGGGAGAATGGACCGCAGCGTCACGTCGCCTCATGGTCAGACGGGGTTCAGCGCTTCGGTTCCGCCCCGGATTGTCCCCTCATCAGTAGTACGAGCTCAGGTGAGAGTGAGCGGCCGGATGTCGGGTCATGGGCGATCCGGGGTAGATGGGGCTGTTGGCCGAGTTCCAATACGTCGACGGGGGGCCGAAGAAATTCCCGGGGGAGACGGGCATAGGCCCGGGATGTCCCCCCATGAAGTTCATTTTGGGCTGGTGGCTGTGGTACGGCTGGACGTACGACATCTCAGTCTGGTACTTAACGATGCCGCCCTCCGCGCCGTGGTTCTGGTGCGCCTGCGAGATGCCCTGGAAGTCGAACTTGTAGGCGTAGCGCTTGCCGTGCACCTTGGTCATGATGTTCTTGTCGTAGTAGTAGCGCAGGGCGCGGCTCAGCTTGTCGTAGTTCATGTTGGGCTTGCTCTTGCGTTCGCCCCAGCGCTTGGCCACCTCGTCGGGGTCGGTCATCTTGAACTCGCCGTTGGTGCCCTCCCAGGTGATGATGCCGGCGTTGTTGCTGTCGGACAGGAGCTCCAGCAGGAACTGCCACAGCTGGATCTGACCGGAGCCTGCCAGGAGAAACGGGGACGTTAAACTTGGACCTGAAGCGGGTTTATTCCTTTGTTTCTCGCTTTTAAACGTTAAGCCACACGCACCTCAGACAGCTGTTTAGTTTTTCTAACAGAACACAGATCTATCAGGTCAGAGGCTAATTTCTTTTCACCAAATGTGACCTTTTCACTGTGTGGCTTGGAGCAGGAGATGAACAATAGGGCAGAAACCTACCCACAGGCCTGTGAGCGCTGGGGTCAGGCAGCTTGTACGGACTTTGTTTGCCTGTTCGGTTCTTGGAGGAGCTGAGGACTTGGCCTTCTGCGAGGAAACAGAAGGGCAGACAGTCACTTTGGTGAGATGGAAGCCAGATTTCAGGTCCGGCTGAATAGTCCAAGGTTTCTGAAGGAGTGAAATGACCTGGAAGTGTCTAAGCAGCCTTGATAAAGAGCTGGATGGATTCTTTACATGTCAGGGAAATGAGCTTCAGTGCTTCCTACATCATCTCCTGTAGCCCAGGAAGCACTGGACCATCCTTCACGGATAAGACTGAAACTTTGAAATCAGAAGCTGCTTTGATCACTGAAAGGCCCAGATTAGCAGAACCCGTTGCTGGGTTTTAGGACTTGAGGTTTTTCGACTATTCCGCCGGTCCTTGGTCTTGGTGAAAACTGAGGCTGGCAGAACCATTCCTTGATGGTTCCGTTTTTGTGTCAGCCTTTTCTGGCTTATTTTCAATCAATTTGCCAAAGCAGACAGTGTAAAGGCCTCATTTGTTTGATTTTAGTGTTTTTTTTTTTTCTGTTTTCTGGTTTAAGACCCTTACCTGGATTGGCCAGCCGGCTGCTGATGGGCCCTAGCGTCTGATACGGGTCTGCAGAAAAGAGAGGGATAGTTTTTTAGACATTTTCTTGGTTTTAAGTTCATTGTTCATGTAAGCTAATCAAAGTCCACATTCTGGACCTGCTGTTTCATCAGGAAATAAGGAAAGCTAGCCGATTCCTAATTGAACCTGGTTTCCAAACCTCCAACTAATTCACGTTCTGAGATTTAGGAACCAGGAGAACAGATCCAGGAGGTAAACCCAGGCCTCCCTCTCCCCTCTCCAGTTCCCTCTGCAGGATTCCAGTTTATCCCTAAACCAGAATGGATATGTAGTTCCTCTACTGAGTCCTGGGTCTGGACCCGGGTGTCCTATCAATGTCTCTCCAGCTCCGCTGTGCCGTCATTCAGGAGGAGAAACTGGAACCATTCAGCTCAACGATCAACTGTCTTGTTGGTTTTGTTTCTCTCTTAAATGGAAACTTTAGGAAGGTTGATGTGAAGAATTACAGTTTATACTCTTTCTGCCATATTTTCCTGCCAAGCAGCCAGACCTCCTTAAAATGTGGACAGTGGTATTAAACAGGCTCCTCAGATTTTCTCAATATCTCTTCAAGTTTATTCGTGGCACTTGGTTGCTTTTTCACATTCGCTGATTATTATGAGACGAGTGTTTTACTTAAGGCCTTTACTCTGACATTTGTCAGAAGAAGGCTCATGAATGCATGAAGGACTTCTTTGTTCCAGGTTTTGGTTCCTGATTCTTTGTCTAATTTCTTTAGTTTCATCTGTAAAAAAACTGTTTCAAAGAACAAATAAATGATTCCTAGTGGGATGATTCTAAAATATGCAGCTTTTCCCACCAGTGGAGGACTGGGCTATAAAGTTGATGATCACCTCCTGAAGGCCTGCAGTTACCTCCTTTTTAAACAACATTTTCCACAATATGCTGCATGGCCGGGTGCAAAAACAGACCCGAAAAAAACAGATGAAACCCACTGATCCGTGACAGGACTGCAACTATGATCACCTCGTTAAGATGCATCAGGCTTTTTCTATCAATCACTAGCCGGGCACATTTCAAGAAGATGTGAGCTCTCATAAATGAAGCCGGCGCTGCCGAAGCAAAGCAGGCAAGCAGGGCAACATTAAATGTCATCGTCTCAAAATTTAAAATCCCAGCGGTATTAATTCCTGAAATTAAACCCGTTATGAACTGGTTTCAACCCCCAAACTCATGTCAACTCAATTGTTTCAAAAAGTGATTTTGAAGGACCTTCAGACAGCCAGGAGGACTATCTGACAGGGAGACCTGTAACAACCTGCCAACTGAGAGAGACTTAAGTTCAGTTTTCACACCTCTGCAAAAAGCTAAATGTTTTCAACACCCGATCATTTGGGTGGGGGGAAAAATACGCCATGTACCAAAAACGACCTTTTTCTTTAATGAAATCAAAGGATGTGTGAGTGGTTGGTACCTTGAATGATTCTGGGCGTAGGATCCGCTACTCTGCTGTTGTGTTGGTGCTCGATCGGAGAACCTGGAAACCAAAAGATGGACGTATTAAATGTGGATCGTGGTTCTGTGTCCATGCATGAGTGGTCTGTCTGTGTTCGCTGTCCTACCTTTGGGCACCGCAGCCGTCATGGTGTTGGTCGGCCAGCTGTTCCTGCGGCTGATCTCATCAAAATTGCTTTCTGCAGCGACACAAAGAGGGGAAAAAAAGGATGAAACTGGATGTTGGTGACACAAACATGTTTGAAGTGGACCCGGCTCGGCGGGAGGAGGAAGGAAGCCACCGGAGGCCCAAACGATAAGAGTCTGGAGGTCTGAAGATGACCCAGAGTTTCTTCTTGGGTGAGCGCTCTTTTGTTTGGGGCCACCAGCAGATGAAATGGATTGTGTCCCAGGAGCAGGACCCGTAGCCCCCGTTTCCTCTGTCAGTGCAGCTGTTTCCTGTCTGAAACTGGCTGTTGAGTTTTGGACTCGTCACACTTTTTGTCAACAGAAATTTGTTGGAGCTTTTTACACTTGAGGTACTCGGTGAACGCGTTTCTGAAACTCAACACGTTATTCTTACGTCCCTAAATCAATCAAGAAATTTCCTTGCAGTTTTATTTCTCACCAGACTGTGACTCACAGGAAACGGTGGCAGTTATGAAAAGATCTTTTGCATGAATTTGAATCGTGCAAACTTTGAAGTGACTTCTTTCCCTTGAGGGGAAGTTCTGTCTTACAAATATCATCCAGAAGTAAAATGCTTGGCTGAGATGAAGATGTTCTTCAGCCCATCCTGCAGGAAAAGCATCCAGATTGATGCGGTTTGAACAGAAGCTGTGGGTCTGCAGCTTCTTATGTAAAGACACGGAGCGGTAAAAGTGAGATTTTATTTAATCTCTTTGGCCTTTTGAAATATTTAAATGAGCCATATGTTTACAGGATGTTACTCATTCTGCTCACAAACGTGTGAAACTCTGCAGCGCTGGCGAGGCATCTAGAAAAGGTTTGAGCAGAAGTTGGAGCTGCTGTGGGGAGTCTTGGTCTACACCTGACAGGTAAACCTTCTGCAGGGCGTTGAGCCGCCTTCTGCTGATTTACTGGATCAAACACTGATTTTTCCCTTTCAGCTCCTCATTCGTTACATCCATGAACCTTTTCTCTGGCCTTCCTCATGTCTTCCTCCCTGACGACTTTAGTCTAATATATCCAGTATTTTATCTGATCGCTTTGGATGGTTGGTTGCAGGAGTTTGAACTCTTCCACCTTCAGTAACTCTGTTCTTTGCAGCTTCGTCGCTCCTAACCTCTCACCCACACGTTTCTGTCTTTCGTTGTTCTTCTTTCTAGACCAGAGCACACCTCCACCTCTCTTTTTCTCACTACAGATCACGGTGTCGTCAGAGGACACGCAAACCTTCCAACTGACCACCATCAGAGTCTGTGGAGGACCGGGAACGTCTGTCAGATCCATCAAGAGGCAATAGACTCAATAATTCACCTTTAAAGAGTCAAATATTTCTTCTCGTGGGTTATTTACAGCCCATTTAAACCTTCTAGATAAAATCAGAAGGAACAGAAAATGTGCTCAACATCACACAAGAGACTAAATGAAAAATTAAAGGAAGTCATGATTTAGGCTCTCTTTTGAGCTCGTAAACGCATCAACAGACTGGATGTTCTTTATTTGAATCAGAGGGTTATTGGCGTGCTTTGGTGCCAAAATGGAGATTACTTTAATATTCTATTAATTTTATCAATACATCTGCAGGATAGTTTGTCCTGTTTGTCTCTGTGTTGCCCTGCGACAGACTGGCGACCTGTCCAGGGTGTACCCCGCCTCTCGCCCAGTGAACGCTGGAGATAGGCACCAGCAACCCCCGTGACCCCATGAGGGATAAAGCGGTTTGGAAAATGGATGGATGGATGGATGGATCTGCAGGATACTTTTTTATTTTATTTTTTACATTTAATTGTTTCCTTTCTTTCCTTTGTGACAAAGCTTCTAGTCAGAATGGCTCATGTTACCCTGAGCTACCTCTATAGTTATGCTGCTATAGGCTTAGGCTGCTGGAGGACATCAGGGTCTATTTCTCTAACTCTGCTTAGTTCTCCTACTGCTCTCCAATTTTCATTGTTTATTGTTATTCCAACTTTTAACTTATTGTTCTCTGTCATTTTTCTCTTCATAGAAGGTACACCTGGTCTGGCGTTCTGTTAGCTGTGACATCATCAGGGGAGGCAGGTCATCCTCTATTACCATCTAACATAGAAAGTACTCCTGGGTCAATGTGAGCTTCTGAGCTTTCTGTGTCTCTGCTCTGTCTTCTCTAAGCCCCAGTGGGTGGAGGCAGATGAGCGTTCACACTGAGCCTGGTTCTGGTTCTGCTGGAGGTTCTCCTCCCTGTTAAAGGGGAGTTTTCCTCTCCACTGTCGCTTCATGCATGCTCAGTATGAGGGATTGCTGCAAAGCCATCAACAATGCAGACGACTGTCCACTGTGGCTCTACGCTCTTTCAGGCGGAGTGAATGCTGCTTGGAGAGACTTGATGCAACCTGCTGGGTTTCCTTAGAGAGGAAACTTTCTCACCAACCTGGAGGATCTGATGGAGTCTGACTTTGGAAAGAACCTTGAGAAGGTGTGCTGTGAATTGGCGGTACATAAATAAAATTCAATTGAACTGGATTTAATCAAACTGAATGGTTGAAATAAAGAAAAGTCCACACCATTGATTGAGAAAAACATGAAAACAGAACTTCAGACTCCTAAAGTAACTGTGTCACTTTAAAAGCAAAACTTTAAGCAAAAACAAGCTGTAATGAAGTTAAATGGTGATGTTGGTAGATTAAGGTCTGGATGTCTGTGTAACGGACCAGATTCAAATCTATACACATAAACAGCAATCTTCAGGAAACTATTTTTATATTTTTTTAATTTTGGTAAAACTGAAATTTTTTTTTATTTCAAATCTTTATTGCTTGAATTTTTAAAAAATAAAAATAATTTACACTGTCTAGAAGAGGCAAACCCTGTTCCTGTTGCAGCTGAATGTAATACTGACATTACTGATCATGCTATAAAGTATTAACTTTAGGTTTAAGATCGGATGTAATTGTCTGTCCCAAAAACGAGGAAAATCAATCCTTTCACAAGTATTTTTGCAGCACCTCTAAACTGCAAAATAATTTAAACCATTGAGGTCCAAGGGCCAGTGTGCTGTTTTAGGTGTTTCCTGCTTCCACACAGCTGAATCTAATGGGTGCTTAATTAACAGTCCTCTGCAGACCTGGATGACAGACTGAGAAGGTAAATCGTTTATTTGAATCAGATGTTGAAGCAGGAAGGGATTTAAAACAGGCAGGAGGCCGGCCCTGGAGGACTGGAGTAAGACACGGCTGATTTAAATAGATTTGAACATTGAATGTTTTCCAGAGAGAAGATATAAATCCAAAGATGCTCATAATCAGAGATTAATTTAATGGACCACTGCTGGTAAAAAATGCTGCTGTTACAATCTGTCCCAAATATTGATTAAAAAAAAAAAACAGTAAAAAAACTCTGGATAATATTTAAACCTGACATGATTGATTAAGCCACTCAACCACAGCAGGACTTAGTTTCTCAGCTGCCAACATGCAGGTTTAAATATAAACGGTGTTGTTGGAGATAATTTATGTAGAGGCTAATTAACGGGGGCCAAACACACATCCTTCAGGCACACCCATCATGTAACCAGAGCAGACTTTCTTACTCTCATGTCAAACTGGGTTCAATGATTGGACTCTGCTTTTAGAAGCAATAAGGTGTAGAAGACTTCTTAATCTCTTCATGTAAAAAGTGTTTGTGACATTTGCAGCACCTTAAAAGCTAATATTAAAAAGGGTTGATTGTTTTCATTTTGTGTGTGACGAAAGTGGAAATCTCACCTGATTTTACTTGAAGTCGGGGCGGTGGAGGTTGTGGTGGAGGTGTGTTGGTGGTGGGAGTTGTGGAGTATGAGAACGTAGGGCTACCTGAGGTACAACATGAAAAAAAAAACTGTTAGATACCCAGCATTCACAAAGTAGTTTATAATCAGCCGTTTTCTCTGCAAACGTCTCAATACAGAAGGACAATTTCCTGTTGGATCTTCAAAAAAGTGTCCAGACAGGTCTGCAAGTCTGGAAAGGTTCAAGAAGAAGTGACTCCAGCTGAGGTCGTTGGAGTTACTACTTCTTGAAAAACAACTTGAGCATGACTGTTGCAGTGATTTGCAGAAGCTCGATCAGCTGCAGCGACGGCGACATGATGTCATGCAGAAAAAAATCCAAATTCATCATGAAGGTGCATTTGTAGAAAAGTTGTGTGCTGGCAAAGAGGAGCGCCCAAAGACCTGCTTAGCGGTGCAGCGGTTCACGGCTTCATCTCAGTAAAGAGAGGCAGAGGGCCTGCTGCTGTAAACGTCTTCACACTGTGGTTTTAATGTTAGATTGAACTTCTTCCAATAAACAAAAGTCTTTTCAGTTTAAATGCTTGATTATATGCATGAAATAACGCTGTTTTTTCTTGGCAAATCTTAAAATTGGTGCTGATATAATTTAAAAAGCAGCTGAGTCATCCAGACCTGAAGCATGCACTAATGAGGAGCTGTGAAATCTACCAGATGAGCCGCAGTGTTATCTGCAGCGCAGGAACGCGGGCCTTACTCTGCCGAAGGTAATTGAGGTGAGAGAGCAGGATGTCGGCGTTGTAGGCGGACGTGAGCCGCATCATGTCGTCTTTGGTCATCTTGCACAGCGCCTTTCCGTCCAGCGCCTGGAAGAGCGAGACGTCCACCTCCTCCAGGACGTACTCCTTGATGGCCCAGTCCAACCACTGCCGGACGTGGTCCTGGCTCCACACCTCAGGATCTGGAAGCAGAGTGAGGGAGGGCGGCATGAACACACCGGTGCCTTTGTGTTTGCTGTTTTAGAGACTCTTAATTATAATAAAACAAATGTCATATAAACTGTAGTTACTTTGTCTGTAAATAAGACAGGGGTTTCCCCTTAAAATGGCACAGCCTGAGTCTGAAAGGTTTGAGCTTATCTTAAATATGAGTTAAATGCACATAGCTTACCGCGCTCACAAGCTGAACCTGCTAACTACCTCCATGCATGTTGGGTTTTCATTTTATTTTGAGACGCAGTAACAGTAGTAAAGTGACAGAAAGGATGGAGTCATACAGAGAAACTGTGAGGAGAAGCTATGTAGGCATGATTAGTTTGGAGGACATGAGGGTGCAGAATAACAGCGGAAACTGCTCAGTGATGCTTGTGATTTTGATACTGATTGTAACGTTGGTGATAAGCTGAAGATGAGCGAGCTGTGAAAACAGAAACCACGTTCAGCTCCGTGTTTTCTGCTCTCATTACTGAACACCGCCGGCTCTGTTGGAGAACAGGTGAGACGTTTATTTACAGGCTGGACAGGTTCTCCAGTCAGCAGGAGGAAGAATGTGTTGGAGGTATGCAGATTCTAGAAGCATCAGTTTTAAATATGTTATCGTTTTAAAATGTTACATTAACAAGTCTTCGTGCATGGATTCCCCAAACTAATTGAATAATAATTATTGTTGTCTTTATTTTAATTTTAGGCACCTGGCAGGATCCCGGCAGTTTGGAGCCAAAGAACACCTTAAATGAATAAATGTGAATATAAATCACAGGTAAACGTAAACTCTAAATGTTTAATTACACTCATGTAAAAGTATGCAGGCTCTGATATTTAAGTTAGATTAAATGCATATTTATGCATATTAATCATATAATGCTGACAAATTCCTTATAAAACATTTCAGAATTTTATCTTATGTCTAAAACTGCGTTTTAGGGCTGGCCTACATGTAGCCAGATATCTGAGAAAACAAGTGATGTTTATGCTTTTTGGCCTTGCGTCCACATAAAAACTCAGTTTCACATCACAAAAAATGGAGATATGTTTTTTTATAAAGCATTTTTCCATAACGATTCAAAGTGCTGTTGAGAAAACGCAGTTTTTGTGTCTGCGTGTGAACAGGGCCTCCTCCCCGCAATATTTTAGGTCATTTATCTAATTTTAATATCAAAGATAAACTAAGTAAATGCAAAAAAAAAAAGTTTTTAACATTTATTTATTAAGGGGAACTCCTTCCTGTTTACTCCCAGCCCTGAAGAATCAAGAAACCACATAAATAAAAATCTGACATCATGAAGCTAAAACATCTGATAAAGGCACACCTCATGGCCAAACCCAAGGATGAGAAACAAAATCCCTGACACCCATCAGTCTGGAGAAGGGCACCAATCCAGTTCTCTCGCTTTGGGACTCAGGAGAACCGGTCAGAACCGTTATCCACATACGGAGAAGACCTGGAGAAGTGGAGAACCTTCCCAGGTGGGATGTGAAATGTCAAAAGGAACGCATCAGTCAAACATGGTGTTGGTAGTATGATGGTCTGGGGCCACTTAGAGACCGCTGGTACCATGAACCTTAAGGGAGAATATCCCACCATCGGTTTTTGGGCTGAAGCTCATTTGAGCAGCATCAGTCCAACTCTGACAGACAGAAACAAAACCCAGAAGATTTGAAGATGCTGTGGACTAAACTGGCTGATGCTCGAAAACTGCATCTGAATCAATTCTGTAAAGCAGAGTGGGTCAAATTCCTCCACGCTGATGGAGAACAGAGTTATCTCAATCGCCTGCATGGAACCTGCTGCTGTGAAGCACGAAAAAATTATTAGGGTGTGAATACCTTTCCTCTAAAAAGCCTGGATGTTTTGAAGCTTTTTTTCCCCTTATTAATTAAACTGTACTGTAATTGAACTGAACTGTAATAGCATTTGAGTTGTTAGCATGAATGCTTCGTAGAAATAGCTGCGTTTCATTTTTCTCTGTAAATGAAAACTACCTTGTTGGTAGAAAGCCAGTAAAGTTCAGCAGCTCCAGTGGATCATAACCAGGAATCTGAGGTTGAAGCTCTCTGCTGGTAAAACGCAGTAAAACGCTTTACTGCCGTGTTTAGCTGGACTCGATCCACTGAAATACTTTGGCACTGACTCAGGACGCTGGTTTCCAGAAGCGAACAATGAGCGCGTCATGTGAACGGCCAGCAGAACTGGACGGCAGCGTCGGGGCGACCACACCCTGCTCTCCTGATTGTTCTCGGTCAACGAACGCCTCCCTGATGCAACATCCGCGTATTATCCTGCAGAATAACGCCGCTGGTGACTCCGCGGTGAATCTGAGCTTGAAATGGTCCCCCTGACTGCACCTGAAGAGAGAAACGACCCCAGAGGACCGTCTGCGTGTGTGAAGCAGCGTAGAGGAGGAGGGCCTGATTACTTTTAGAAGGCTGGAGAAGTTATTCACAACGCAGACAGCAGAGAGTGACTAAAACGTCTGATAAATAAGAAATAAGAAAACCATTTCACCCAGAAACAGCCATGACTTCACTGAGAGACCGTCTTGTTCAAGGTGACATGAAGGCAAATTAGTAATCTCTGATAATTTTGGCTGTACGTCTGGTTTCACCAGACAAATCTTAAAAAACAGATGATATTTCTCAACATTTGCGTCATAGTTTAGTCGTTTTTTTCGTCTAATTCCTGCTCATAGTTCTGCCATCTAAAGACATCCATGAGCAGCTGAGAACCAACAGCTCTGACGTCTATCAGTCTGCTGAGGGTTACCGGCCTTTGGGCCTCCAGAGAACCACCGTCAGAACCATGATCCACACATGGAGAACACACGGAACAGAGGAGAACCTTCCCAGGAGAGTCCGACCCATCAGAATTACTCCAGGAGAGCATCAACGACTGATCCAGGAGGAACCAGGAGAACCTAGAACATCATCTAAAGCTCTGCAGGCCTCAACGCCTCAATCAAGATCAGAAGTCATGATTCAGCTAAAAGAGAGAGGGACAGACTGGGACCTAACAGAACACAAAAGCCTGGTTCACAATTACCAAAGAACATCCTGATGATCATCAGGACTTTGGAGAACATATTCTGTGGGCTGGTGAGGCTGATGAGTGGACCTTTCTGGAGGTCCCGTCTTGTCTGGGTAACAAATTCACACAAAGAAGCCTGCTGCTGCAGTCAAACATGGAGGGGGTCTGGGACCGCCCTGCTTCTTCAGGACCTGGACGACTTGCTGCGATTTATGGAACAAGGAATTCTGCTTTCTAACTAAAATTCATGAAGAAGGTTCAGTTTGTGGACTCCAGCTGACACGAGGTGAAGCAGCAGGAAAATGATCCAAAACTCACCGACAAGACCACCTCTGACTGGCCGGGAAAAGAGTGGCCTAGTCAAAGTCCGGGCTTGAACCACATTGAGAGCTTTAACGGGCCGTTTGTGCTGGAAAACCCTCCAATGTGTCTTAATTTAAAAACTCTGTGAAGCAGAGAGGGACAAAATTCTTCCACAGTGGTGGCTCTGAACAAATTAACAAATCATTTAAAAACTACATTTAGTATCTTCTCAGGTTATTTGTTGTCTAATGTTAAACTATGTTTGATCATTTAGGAGCGACATAGATGAGTTTATTGTAAGGATTGTGCATTTATTGGCTTTAAGGACTCCTGTTTTATGCAGAAGCATCAACTCTAGATTTCCGATTCAGGTTATTGAAATGTTTTCTGTTCAGATCTGAAAAGGGAAGCTGGACAGATTAAAAAAAACACCAACGTCCAACATCCCAGTTCACTGGATCTAAATCTGCCCCTTTTTACTTTTCCCACTGCTTGAACGTGTTTGTTGGACCCCTGCCGTCCTGCCGGAGCATTTTATAGGAGCTAGAAGCTGCAGCCTGTGCGTCTCAGAGGGCGATCAGACACACAAACTCTGAGTCAGTTACGGCTGTTGCACAAGCCGAGCTGTGTGCCAGCCGTTGGGAAACATCTCGTGATGCAGGACGGCGGCTCATGTGAGACGGCTGGCCTCACCTGCGGGGACGATGACCCTCTTCTCCTCGGCGGGGTTGTTGCTGGGCGGCGTGGCGGTCTGGGGGCTGACCCGAGGCTCCGGGTAGGACGCCTGGTACGGCAGGGGGGCCCCGTCGCTGCTCATGTGCCGGGAACGTTTGGTGACGCTGCAGTCCACCGGAGAGCCCCGGCTGCAACAGACACACGGGAAACTCTGGTTTTCTCCACAGGATCTCAGATTTCAGGTGTTTTCTGAACGCCCTGATAGCTGCAACCGCCGCTCGTTAAAGCCGAGGGGGTCCGCTGTGGCTGCTAATCTCTGGCAGCAGGGAAGATTTTGCAACATTAGTGCATTTCCTCTTGCATAAATTTTATCTGTTGGTGACAGGAGATAAAATTAGGTCCCATCAGAATAAAACCTTTCTGCTGAGAAGTTGACCACTGCCTGCTTATCACTAAATAGAATGACTTAAAGCAGATTAACTGTTAAAATTTAGATACTAACATTTTAATGTTCACCACCTGCACATAGCCTACTTTGTTGTCTGACTTAGATTTTCATTTTAATTTCATTTAATTTAGTTTAATTCGCACATTTCCTATGAAGGGCCTGAGCTCTTGGTCTGACGACGATGATGCAATCACTGAATGAATTTTCTATTGGGAAGCTTGAAATTGTCCTTTTTGCCCAAAAGCATCTGTTGAATTGCAAACTGCAGCTGCAGGTAGAGGAAAATGTGGAGTTGAATGCACTTCAGATCAAATGAAGTGAGCGCATGCAGACGTTTGGTCATCTTTTAATTCAGTTCAGTCTAAATCTAAAGTTTTCTAAAGTTGTACTATTTGACCTGTTAGTTTAATATTAAATTGATCCACTTTTTATCTGTAAAGGAACTTAAACGGTTGCGTAAATAATTGAAAGCTAGTCTTGTAGTAGCAGGACATTAGCAATGGTTTCCTCCCAGCGCAGATGATGTATATTCCTTCAGTTCGGGTTAAAAAAAGAACAAAGAAACAATCAGAGAGCTCAGTTTGGATCCTGAACGGTAAACAAAGAATTTAATCGTCTGGAAAAACCCAGCCAGACCATGGGGGAACCCGTCCCCCCTGCCTCCACCCCCCCGTGTGGCCCTGGCCCTGACTCACCTGGTTCCGTTGACGTGTTCGGATCTCTTGCCGGGATTCTGTGCCGCAGACCCCACCCATTCCGACTCGGTGGGCTCGGGACTGGGCCTGGAGGCCTGGTTGAAGCCGCCGGGCGACGTCATCTCGCTCTTCATGTGCATGGCAGGCGCTGCTGAGAAGGCCGGCTCGAATATGGGCTGATCTTCACTCACCACAGAAAGCGCTTCCTGTCCAACACAGAACCAGCAGACGCTCAGGATGCATGATGGAAAATTTGGACCCTATACTTCATTTAACCTGACTGGAGATTAAAAATTAATTTAAAAAAAAATACATTTCTCTTTTCCAATTTCCATTTTAAGATTTTATTTATTTTCCAGGATTAACTTTTCTAATTTCTCACTTGATTTTTGAGCCCTTTTTTCTCTACAGTAAACTATTTTCTGTAAATTAGCATGTTTGCTGTTTTACCCGCTGTGCTCCAAACATCACAAAAACTCTGAAAGTGTCGCTAAAACCCGGCCCGTCACCTGAGGCCCGGCCAGCCACCTGCTAGTGAAGCTGTGCCGATGCATCTGTGGGTTTTCTGTGAAACCAACGTCGGGCTCAGCAGTTAAACTCGGGGTTTCAAGTGAATGGACTAAAAGGTGAAATTACAGTGTAGTTACTGTCAGTGGCAACGTTCTCTGGTTGATTTAGTGCAATTTGTTTTCAGAAAATCTATTTTTCTCTGTTGAACTTAGATAAAAATCAGGATTTTCCCTCCATTCTCATCTAAACCAGTTTGATAAGTTTTTAAAAAAGAATTTTCAAAGCAAAAATAAACTGTTAAAAAATGGTTGTGCTTTGGAAAAGTTTCTCCCCAACATGAATTTCCTTTTAAATGTTTCAGGAATATCAAAAAAACACTTTTTGTTTGAGATCTTCTGGACCTGGTCCTTTCAGAGAGGTCTTCTAACTGGATTCTGTTAAACGGTTCTTTAAAAGAAGAAGATTGACTCATTGTCACATTTATTCTTTAAATAAATGCAGATAATGAGCCAATCTGAGGTAACTCGTGTTATCCAGGAAATAATCACTGGCAGCAATCATACGGCAAGATTTGGATCAGAATCGGTCAAACTGAAACTTTCCACCGATATCGAGTCTTTGTGGAATATCTGTGTTTGAATGAGATAATTTTCTGGAGAATCTTACACATGTTTGTGCTGTCTCCGTCAGACCAGTGCACCCAGACGCTGCAGCGCTTTCTTTCGCTAACGAGTCATTTTGTCATTTTGAGTCAGCAGCAACTCATTTCAAATGAACTGCCTCACTGCCCCATCAGGCCGCCTAATAGGAGGCAGCCATGCGCAGGCCGGGTGGACCACTCTGATAAAATCAGCCGATATTTGGATATCAAATAAGCGTTGCACACATGCTCCGCTAAGCTCCTCCCCTTGCGCCTGTTGTCCGTCTCACTTGGTGACGTGGCAAAGAAGGAGCTGGCTTGTGTGTGCAAGCCTGTCTTACTTGAGTCTGGCCGCTAGCTGCAGGGCGGACGGGTTTTCCTGATGCTTTGTTTCCTTGTTGCTTGTCTGTTATGACCGACCAGAGGCATCATGACGCGACCCGTTTCAAAGGCCATGGACTGCTGGTAACAGTCTGGCTCATTTAAGACTCAGTTTGGACAGACTGGAGGGGTTAGGGCAGGGACTGGGGTCTTCTGGAGCTGCAGGCTCCTCCCTGGGTTTAATGAAGAATTTAATAACTCTACAGAAACTAAAGTTCAGGGGATTGAGTTGGATTTGTCTAGTTGGGACTTTTTCAACTTGGGTTCAGCAGTTTAATGTTGGTAACTTTTGTAGTTTCATAATTTTGAGGAAATATACATCAGCTTTTATCAAAGGCTGAAAGCTCGTCAGTCAGGTTAAGACTGAAACAACTATATGTAAAATGTCCAAGTAGCTGATGCAAACTAAATGTTTTATCGTGTTATTTACTTTGAACCCTCTGGCAATTTAAACTCATTTTTCATAAGTATATCATAATATAAATACACACAAAACAAGTGTTGTGCACATCCAGGCAGAATATTAAATAAAATCCCTTAAACTGCTAGAATATTTTAGATTTTTTACCAAGTGAGGTAAGATTGGAGTTGTTTAAATTCTGTACAAATCTGGTTTGGTCTCGACAAGCTGTTACCTTTAGCCTCCAGAAACAGCTAATTATGGATAATTATTAACTTTTTGAGCATTTTTTGTATTCAGACATTTGAAAATTCCAAACATTTTAAAATAAAAAAATATTTGCACATTTAACTGATTGTATCTCATTAAATCAGCGGCACAGACGGTACTGTATGACCTCAGCTGTTAAACATGTTTATTTTTTTTATTAAATATATAAAATGAAGAGAAATACCAGCTTACAGGCCCACTTAGTGTTGACTTCCTACTCTGATTGGTAGAAACTTGACTTTGACAAGAGTCTAAGAAGACCAATAATAGAAATACGGCATGTGGAAAGCACGGCTTTTTAAAATATTATAATAAATATGTTAATTGTTGCTGGATGCATATCAAATCCTGAGTTAGCGCTCGGAACGTGCTACCAGCATTTTAACTACCTGCTATTTCATTACTTTATCAGCAAACCGGGTTTTATAGCAGGCAAGTTGTTGGACGTCATTATCATCCTCCTGTTCAGGAGATGTCGTATTTGAGTGGCAGATTTTTATCCATCGTATCCAAACATTCATGTTCCAAGATGAAGAAACAACTGAACCTTTAAATCAGAGGTTCCTCACCAACACCTCCAAATCCAACATGGCTGCTGTGTATTTAAATAACTGCGTTAATGCATTGGGTTTGCGTTGCCCTGTGATGGACCAGCCACCCGTCCCGGGTGTACCGCCCCCTTCGTTCCTAACCAGAGGAAGCAGCCCCTCATGTCCTGCGTGGAGAAGCAGGTCCAGAACAGATTTTCAGCGCTAACATCAGTCAGCTTTATCTTCATCCATGTGCTGATTCCACTGGATGTCGAACTTATGATTAAAAACACGCGCCGTCATTCAGAGACCCGACTGCTGAGTGAAATGGCTCCAACAGCACATCGCTGCTCCTAATCCTCACCTGAGCCAGGTGTCCCCCGTCAGGTGAGCACACCTGCATCTACCTGAGTTAAGCTGTCTGCAGCCCCTAAAGAAGCTCCTCCACGCTGGTTTTTTCTACGTTTTCTACCACCGGCATGCCGGCTGCTCACAGATCAGATATTTTACGCGTCGTGACGTGGATGTGTGTCACTTTACGTCCCACTCAGCCTGTTCCTCATGGCTTCTTAACCACGTTGGTCACCTGGTAAAGCAGGAACTGTTACGGCTTTGGGAGACGATAAGCTGGTCTGAATGAACTGCATTCAGTCTGTTGTTCAGGTTCACATTTAGCTCTGTTGGATTTGTTAGAGCAAAGTGACTACTAGACAGTTTTACTGATGACATTTTAATAAAAGCACTGAGGATGTCCAGATAGATGTTTTCAGCATCAGCATGCTGCCTCTTAGATGCTGACCCCTGGAGGTCCACCATGTTAGATTTCTAGATGGACACGGTTTTTACTTCAATTCTGCTTCTCAGTAAATTTGTAATTCCCCAAAACATTAGCGAGGTCGTTGACCCTAAACCTAAAGTGGCGTTTAGTATGAGAAACATTTCTGAGGCTTCATAACTGAACCTTTCACTGGTGCAGGAAGCTTGGCGACCCGATGGGTCCATTTGATTGGGGCCCCTGGCATTATGTTACGGTTTATGTTTTCTGCATGAAGTGAACAAATCAAGTGAAAGAATAACTTGAGATCCCAGCATTGCGGTGATGTTTTAATGTTGTTTTCATCGTTCCTTAGAACCACGCATCTCAAACTTTAGTACCTCCGGTTCTACGCGGGCCAACTTGGGCAGAGCTCAGAAGATTTTCGGCTTTTCCAGGTAAAACTACCTGTGGTGTAGAGCTCCAAAGCAGCGCCTAAAGGCCCTAAAGGAGCTGAGTTATTTCATCACACTGATCATTGCCTCCTCACAAACTGGAGGAGGTGCAGTGGAGAAAGCTCCAAGTCCTGCCGGCACCAGCAGTGGATGAGAGGGACGCTTTGACTTGGATCTGGGAAGGTTCCGGTTTCAAGTTGAAAAACCACTGGGACAAGACAGGAGGATGTGTGCTTCTATGTGTGGAAGATTCATTTTTTAAATCTGAGGTTTTTACTGCACTGGTTTGATGCAAAGAAGCCGTACTGCATTTTGAGTTTGTTTTTGGTGAGAAACCTCCGACTTTCCCACTGAGAAGTCAGACTTTGTGGCACTTTTCTGATCATTTTTCCAATGTGGAACTTCAATAATTCAGCTTCTGAGTAGAAAAAGTGAGAAGCATAAATAACCCAACCAATCATGAAGATTTTGTTTAAATGTTCTTTTGTTTTTAAGACCAACCATAAAAAAAACAAGAGAAAGGTCCAGTCCTGCTGTTTTCACATGTGTGTGAACATCGTTGTTCTGGGAACTCTGAGAACCGATGCCCAGGATCCTGTTTGTCTCCAGCAGGATGCAGGATATAAAATGTAAGTCAGACTTCAGCGAATAACTGAAACTTTTTGTATATTTATTTAAAGCGATGTGAATTTCGCCTCCACCTCCACCTTAACGTGGTGGAGGGTCTGTGTGCCCCTATGATCCTGAGGCTATGCTGGTTGGAGCTTCAGCTCCTGGTAGAGTCTCCCAATGTGAACTGGCCTCAGCGGAGGGGGTCAGACTGGCAGCGATTCCGGGGGCAAGCCTCGCCCGGATAAGGGAGACAGAGGCTCCCAGGGGGGAGGAGCTCATCAGCCAGCGCCTGGTGGTCGAGCTTTGGCTCCTGGTGCTCGGCCGGTCTGAGCCTTAGAGATGGGCGAGGAGCTCAGAGTAGAGCTGCTGCTTCTCTGCATTGAAAGGTCTCTGCTGAGGTGTCCTGATCTGGATGCACCTGGGGCGCCTCCGTTTGGAGTCTTTTCAGGAACGTCCCACTAAGAGGCGACCCAAGAGAAGACCCAGACTCCCTGGAGGGAGTAGATATCCCATCAGGCCTTGGAAGCGAGAGGAATGTCCCGGTTTCCCTCCTGGATCTGGTTCCCTGCAACCCGATCTGTGATGAGCGGAATTTAATGGGTGGATTCTAACTTTTAACAAATGTAGAGAAATATTTTTATTGGTCTTGAAACAATATTTAAAAAATGTTGAAGCTTATTTGGATCCACCACATGTAACCAAATGTCGCCCTGTTTTCCCACCCTGGATCAGTTGGTTTGAGTTTTACCCGCCGACCGAACAACGAGCGATGACCCTGAAAGAAGAAGCGGATCTTTAGGACCCGTTATGGAACCGCGTCCTGGACACCAGGGTGGAGCCCTTGGTTCTCCGTGGTGAAACCGTTTCACCAGAAACATTTAAATCTGATGGACTTGAGCTAAATCTGGCTGCTGGACACGCAGGAACTTTCAAGACTTAAGAACGAAGAACCTTAGTTCCATAGAGCAAGGTCTTCAGATTGTAATTGGATTTTAGACAATCAGTCACTAAATTTAGAGGTTTTTCAGACAAAGCAGAAGAGACTTGAAAATATTTCTGCTGAGGCAACCAGCGCTCCACCAGAACCGGGAAAGAACCGGAGGAGACAGACGATGGAGGGACTGTGGGAAGCTGGACTTCAGTAGAAACATCACAGTTTTTGGTTGTATTGAAATGAACTAAATCAGATAAATTTGTACTGATCTACATTCTGGAGGACTTGGACCATCAAAGGGTGGCCTTTGTTGTTACTTGGTGCATCTGAAAAGCCTGAAGCTACCAGAATATCATCATATCCATTGTAATGTCGTCTTATAATCTTTTCCCTCTGAGTTGGACAATATTTAAAACAGACAAACTTTATTTGCTTTGCTAAGAAAACTGCATACGACGCTTAAACCTCCGATTAAAAGCGTTGCATGTTTAGCTTAAACAACTGCAGCTACGGGAGGTTTTTGAGCGTCTAAGAAAAGCTCTGAGCAGCAAAGTGAGAAATGTAGCGTTCAGAAATAGTGCGAAGGCAGCCAGGAGGTTGTCTAATCTCACATGACATCAGTAACCTTAACCACAGTTTTATTTTGTCGTTAGGATCGGGGTTGCTGCGGGGGAGGGGTGCAAGCTCAAGGTGGAGTCTAATTCAGATTTAACTCCGTCTTCCTGTGTTCCTCTGAACACAGAGGCCTCCAAAAACCACCCTAAGATGGCACTTCCATCCCGCCCTCTTAAGCAACCGGGCCTGTTGTTCTTGTCTGCTCCTCAAATTAAGTGCGTGCATGCGCGCCCCAACCGCCGATTGAGAAGCGGGAGCAACGCGTGTTTGTTTAGAGGAGCCGAGCATTGTCTTCGGGCCTCGTACGTCAGTGCCGTGCTTTTTCAGTGGCCTACAGGAAACGGGGCCGCCATGTGCACAGGAACCTTTTGGCATAGGCCAAGGGAGAGGAAATGGCGGAGATTGGGGGGCAGGGAGGGGCGGAGGCACGCTGTATGAATATGGGTCATTTTAAAGCTGGAAAACAACTCGGCTCGGGTTCATTGGACAGAAAGGAGAGCACAAACTCGTTTGAAGTGCCGCCACGGCATTGTTCTTTCTTTGTGTTGTTGTTTTTATTTTAGCTCAGTAGCTGAGCGCTGGAAACCACATCTTAATGCATGGCACACAGTTTGGCATTTCCTGAACGCTGCAGTGAAGCTGGCTGTCAGCAGCGTGTGGGATCACTGCAGCTCCTGACACGAAAACATGCTTCGCACCGATCAAAACCTGCACTTCTGTCTGTTTCACATCAGTTGCACATGAAGACTTCATTAATTCTTCATGGTTTGGCGCTCGGCCTTGATGCAGGCACCTGCTGCAGGCCTCAAACATCCTGCAGAGGTGTGATCAGCAAATTTTACACATCAGCCAACGCACCAGAGCTTAGAGGGAGCCAAAAAAAGCCGTTCTTAGTTTAAAACCAGTAGAGCTAACACAGCCTGTATATGAAATCAGCAGAACTTCAGCATTAAGCTTTTAGGGCCTAAAAGAACATTTAAAAGCAGTCTGGGCTTCCTTTCCAACGTCTGAATGCCTGATTAAAATAAATAAAAATAAAAACACGCACAGTGCCTGAAACAATGTTCAAGCCCCTGAACTTTTTTCATCCTTTTGTCACATTACAACAACTTCAGTGGATTTTTGGGGGATTTTCTGACAGATCAGCACAACGGGAAGCATTCACAGCTGCAGGTCTTCTGGGCGCGGCTCCACCAGCTCTGGACATTTCTGCTTCACTTTACAGAACATCTCACTGTGAGTCAGATTGGACGGAGAGCGTCTTGCTACAGAGTCTCAGTTGCGTTCAGGTATAGACTTTGACTAGGCCATTTTAAGACATGAACACGCCTTGATCTAAACCCTCCCATAACATCTCAGGCTGCTTGTTCAGGCTGGTTCTCCTGCTGGAAGCTGGACCTCCACCCCACTCTCTGGTCTTCTGCAGCCTCTAACAGGTTTTGTTCCAGGATTGTCCTGAATTCAGCTCCATCCATCACCTCTGCTGAAGAAAATGATCCCCACAGCATGATGCTGCCTCCACTGTGGGTCATTGTGTGCTCACAGAGATGTTTGGTGTTTTCCACAACAGAGTAGTTTGCATGCAGTTTTGTTCTCACCAAGGAGCTACTTTACCCGAAGGTGAACTGCAACTAGGACTTCTTCTGGCCAATCTCCCATGAAGACCAGACTCATGGAGTCCACCACTAATAGTTGTCCTGTTGACAGATTCTCCCACCTGAGCTGCTGATCTCTGCAGCTCCTCCAGAGCCTCCTTGGTCCTCCTGCTTCTCTGATCAATGCTCTCCTGGTCCAGCCTGTCAGTCCAGGTGGACGTCCATGTCCTGGTAGGTCTGCAGGTGGTCCATCCTCTCTCCAGGTCCACATGATGATCAGAACTCTGGGATGTTGTTGTAGAACCTGACCCTGATGTAAACTGGACCAGAACTTCCTCCCTGACCCGTCTGCTGGGTTCCCTGGTCTCCATGATGCTGGATGTTCTCCACAGAACCTCTGAGATGATCAATGTAGAGCACACTTTTTGAAACCTTGTTTCATTTCCCTTCCACTTCACAATTATGGACCAGTTTGGGTCGGTCGGTTTCACAGAATAAATTACCGTGAAGCTGTTAGTTGAAACGTGACAAATGGAGGAAAGGTTCCAGGGCTGGGAATCATTCTAGGAGGTTCTGGAAGAGGTCAAACCTTCGTCTTTGGTACCAAACTGATTGAGGAAAGCGTTTATTCGGAGCAGTTTTCAGATGACCATTGCATGACGTAAAAAAAAAAAAGGTGACTTTCTTACGTGAAACGACTGTTGTTTTGGACTGATTGTGGTCTGTTTCTCTTTCTGCTGATGTAGTGAAGCTTCTCTCTCATTCTGCAGAGCCGCTTTACTCTGTGCAGAAGTGAAACTTTTGCCTGAAGGCGGGATAAAAACTGACTTCTGACACCAAACTCTCGCCAGAATAATAAACACTTGACAAGTTCCTTTCATTCCTGCCGATGTTACGAGGATCCTGTGTTTTGTTCTGCATGTGAGGCGGGTAATAAGGCCGTGCACCTTTATCTGTTTCTCTCTGCTTCTCTCTCTCTGCACACTGATACAAATATACCAAACTGTGGCCTGACCGCTGATGCCACAACTGACTTCCTGTTCAATGTGTTTCAGCCTGTTGCTCAGTGACACAAAACAACTTTTTAAAAAAAACATGACCCTGTTGAAGCAGATGCTGATGTCCTAAAAATTCTCGGAGCCTGTGCAGCTTTTCACCCACTGCTGCTGCTGCTGCTGCTGCTGCTGCTGCTGCTGCACAAAGAGCAGGTCCTGCATGGAAACTTTTAGAAAAGATGGCTGTGCTGTCAGCAGCTCTGCAGGTTGCATCATGCACCGTTGCCCAAAGCGGCAGCAGCAGCAGCAGCGGCGGCAGCGGCTCTCAACACGATCACAGGCTGTTTACAACACAGATGTTTGCCTCCTTTAACAGAATAATGGCAAAGATCAGCAGATCTCGCCATGTTGGAGGATTTCTTCATCTTCTTCGTGCTCATGAAACTTTTAGACTTGAGTGCAGCACAGCAGTCAAACATCTCTATCAACAATTATTATATTTCTGGGAAGCAGTTTAATTGAATTTATTCATTTAAAAACTTTTTATTTTTTTATTTCTTGCAGTCAGTGCATTTGTTTTTGTTTTTTTATTTACGTTCTTGTCCTGTTCAAATAACTCAAATAAGAAACTGTATTTCTTTACCCAGGCTGTTTTCTGCTATAATTTATCCAAAATTAAAGCATTGTATAATTTAAGCTATGAGAGGAACCTAAAAACGGTTTAAATTCACCAACTTCAACACTAAACAGACTAATTCAGGTGACGTTTTTTTCTCTCCACTTAAAACTATTTGTGTTTTTAAGATGTCAGATCAGTAAATTTCTGTATCAAAGAGAACTAAATAAAAATGTCCTTTTGGCTTCAGAAAGTATCTCTTATTACGTCATATTTCTTTATCATAACTAAATAAATTAGTGTTTGGATGTGTCCCTGATGCCTCTAAATAAGTTCTGCATGAAAAGCCACAAAAATAGCTGCATTTATAGAGGTTACAAGTAAAAAAGGAAGGACTTCCTCAGCCTGCAGCTCAGCTTGTGGTTCACTTTTCTTCTTGAAACCACAGTCATATCCATCAGTTTGTGACACACTTCTGGGTCATCGCGTCTTTAGTTTTCACACTAAGAACTGCTAATAAAGACACTTTTTTTTGGTTCAGCCGCCTTTCAGGGAATTCAGCCACACCTGAATAAAAATGTTGGTTTAGATGAATGTTTTCTTACTGGTTACTGTGAATTTTATTTTAAAACGAAAAGCTCGGTTATTTAAGTATTTGTGGGCTCTTAAGTTTTTCCTCGTTGCGTTTTTCTAGAAACTACAAATGTCTTTTTTTTTAGCTCCTTTTTTTGTGTTTTTATTTTAACGCAGATTTTAAACGTTTGAGCTGATTTGTTTCTTTTTTTTACGAACGTGAAGCTGGATTTTTAGGGAAGGAGCGACATGCAGCCCGAGGAGGCCTCAGATGGAGTTGTGCAAAGGCGCAGTCCTCCATATGGCGCAAAAAGCAGAAGTAGAGGCTGAGCGAGCTGAGTGTGCAAAAGGCCTGCGCGGCTTTCTGCGGGCTTTTCTCTCTGCGGGGCCTGAAACAAAGCGGCAGGTTCGGTGGGTCCAGGGGCCCGTTCTGCGCGGCCTTTTGTTGCCTTTCTGACTTTTTGTACGCGTGTGTGTGTGTCTGTGTGTGTGTGTGTCTGTGTGTGTCTGTGTGTGTTCTGGGGTCCAGGGTGCGGAAATGTGTGCGGAAAGTCTGAGGTTTGAGACAGGAAGCCTGCAGAGTTCAGATAACGACACCTGACAAGCGCTCCCGTTTGCAGCCATAAATTCTCCTTAAAATAACCCGCAAACACAATCTGCAGCGCGGAGCTCAGGAGAAAAATCATCTGGAAAAGAATCATTAACCTTCACCAGCAAACAATCCCACAACCGACCGTTAGAATGACACCGAAACACCAGAAATCAGGAGAAAGTTCACATTTTATTCAGAATTACAAACCGAATTACGCATTTTTATCTGAAAGCGAATCCGGTCGAACCGAACCGCTGTTAGAGGCCAGAAATGGGTCAGAACACATGAAAGTTTGTCCGAAAGAAAACAAGAAACGAGTGAAATATTAGTTCCTCAATCTGAGGCGCTTGTTTTTGTAGAAAAAAACACGCATTTAATTTAGATAAAAATGAATGTTAGAAATTATTCTACTTCAACCCAATAAAATCGTGTATTTTTTAAAAGTGTGAAATATTTAAATTAGTTTGAAAATCGGAAGATTTTCTAAAAGTTAGATTTTTTTTTAATTTCAAAACGTATTTAAAAAACATCCTTTCCAGTTTTGCTATGAATAATTTAGCTTCGGAACCTAAAATTTTACATTTATGATGGGTTATTTTTCCCTTTATTACGCAATAAGTAGGTTAAAGTTTAAATTCGATTTAAAAGCGAAGTTTTTTTCGCGAAGCAACAAAAGGCCCACGGGCCTCTGAGTCTCAGTTTCAACACGAAGAAGCAAGAAGCCGCTGGCAGAGGGTGAACAGGTGGACTGGACAGGTAGGAGCTGAGAAATACCAGTTAGTAGCTGGGAATGGATCCTCCTGCTCCGGTTCGATCCATGACGCCTTCAGTGACACCTGCTCTGCGCGCATCTGCGAGATCCGTTCATGGACTCCTTCCTTCTCCGTTAAATTCAAAAAATAAAACCAAAGAAAAAGCTCAGCGTGAGTCCACGCTCCGTGTCTCTGCCCGTGGTTGCACTCATGAGGCAGACAGAGGGGAAAAAACGCGAAAACGTGGGCAGATTCCGCTTTTTACGCGCGCAGCCGGCCACCAATTAGTGTTTTTATCTGAGTGTAAAGATGCAGCGGTTAGTTGTGTTATTATAGAGCCGACATACAACCACGAACGGGAAGGAAGAGGAAATTTTGTAGCAGAAGGAAAGAGTGGGGAGCCTCTCTCACTGCGCAGTCTGCTGTGGGTGGCCGCCCGCCGCATCCAGCGGCTCCAGCAGCGGCCCCAGCGGCACCTCTTACCTTTATGGAGCAGTCCATGTCGGCAGCAGCGGCAGATGTCTCCAGCTCTCTGGCATTTAGTCGGTTTGGGGGGAAACTTGGAGCCAATTCAGCCTCTGACCTCAGTTCACTTCGTGCAGCCTTGCATTGCCTCTGTGGCGCAAACCATTGCAGTCAGTTTCTGCTGCACTCTCTAACCGGATGACAGCTCTTTTTTTCTCGCTCTCTCTCTCGCCCTCTAAAATTGGGAAATGAAGTCACCCAGAAAACGCTTCTCATGAAACCAACACCTCCTGCACACAAAGAACGACAAAAACCAGCTTTTTAAACGCTTACAAGCAGCCACAACAGAGCTGAAACACAAGCGTTTCAGCTTTCTGGCAACAGAATATTCAGTCTGACGCTCACAGAGCTGCTAAACATCAATAAAAAAAACACGTTTTAATGGTTTAAACGACACTTTTGCGTATTTGGGAGGAAATAAATATAGATTTATGAGTAGGATTAAAATGTGGAGCAACTAAAAGATTACTCAAGAAACTTTGTTTAATGGGAACCGAGAAGAGAATAAATGTGCCATCAGCAGAATGACTAATGGATACATGTGTTCAAAACATTAAATCAGCCATTATTTGCATGTGGCTTATGTTTTCATTAACTTACTAAGAAACAGACTGATTTTTCTCTGTATTATTATTATTTTAATCAACAGTTCTTCGAGCTCTTCTGGGACTTTTACTGCGTTTTCACTCATGTTCGGTTCTGTTCCTGCTCCAAATTATTTAGAATGAAGGGACCAGAATTTAGGAAACTAGAAAATCCTTCTGCATGAATGAATTGTTTTGTGTTTAGTGGAGGGTGGACCTAATCAGCTTTAATATTTATTTTTCTGCTGCAGAAAATATCCCAGCTTTAAGTTCTTTGCCAACAATAAAATAAAGTCCTGCATCGATCCGTCTGAGCTTCTGGGATGTCTTTGAGTGAAGCAAAGGTTAAAGAAAAGGAGTTATGCATTAACAACAATAAAGGTTGCAGTTGAAGAAGTAAGGAGTAAAAATAGAGACTTCCTCAAGCTGGAACCAAATTTGTGGTCAGATTTTGTTCTCGCCCAAACCACCAGTTTGCTTTGCTGTTTTTGTTTTCTAACCTAAAATATGCAAAAAACTAAAGAAAATATATCCTCAATAAAAAGAGCTTTTTGCCACGCTGGCCTTCTAATAATATGTTCAGTAATAAACCAGTGAAACCTTAATTTCAGTGTGTTTTAGCAGTGAGTTTTAAGAGAACTCTTCCTGAATGGGTCCATGTTGAGCGGAAGAACCTGAGGGTTGCCGGATCGGACCAACAGGATCTGTCAGAATCTGGCTGGTCTCCGGTCGTGACGCTGATCTTTTTCATGATGGTTCTGTGCCGTTAAAACAACAGACTCGTTATTGTCATGGTTGATCTTATTGCCTCCCAAAAAAACCCAGTCTCTCCTCAGAATGAATGTAAAATTATCTTTTCTGATTCTTACGTTGTTTTTTACAGCGACGGCGGGTCAAAATCACCAAAACCTCAGAATTTTCAGAACAGAGAAGCTTTTCTCAGTATTTCTAGATTTGTCAACTGGTCCAGTCTGGCCTTGAGGGCAGCATAGTGGCCCAAACAGCTGCTAAGTTTACTTATACCTCAGCCCAGCCCTGGGCTTCAAACATAAATGGCCCCTGGGCCTAAATCCAAGCCTCTAAAA
Source organism: Fundulus heteroclitus (assembly GCF_011125445.2). NCBI lineage: Eukaryota > Metazoa > Chordata > Actinopteri > Cyprinodontiformes > Fundulidae > Fundulus > Fundulus heteroclitus. The sequence goes on from NC_046363.1 coordinate 44,900,344, forward strand.
CCTGCTTAGTTCAAAGAAGAGCCAGAAGTCAATGAGCAGAGAGCTGCTGTTAACTGGCGAGAACAAGAAACCTGCAGGTCTCCTCAGCACCAGCAGGAACAGAACCCTCTGAATTTCTGCTTGGCTACAATTCACCAGGCTTAGGCTCGGGCTCGAGGGTCCGTTTGAAAAGGTTCAGTTCAAGATTAATTTCAGCCCAGAGAATCCACCGTTTTCCTGAACAGCCATTTGCAGGCCAACGCAGCTCCGAAATGATCAGACACAAGCCTCCAGGCCTGCCTGGGCCCCTGGGTGGCTCCTGCGTTCCTAAAGGCGCTCCACCTTCAGGGGGATTTTACGTCTCAGTGTGAAAAGAAGGTTTATCTGCAAACTTTGGGATTTTCTTGGAAATTCAGCTGCATAAACGGAGACAAATATGGTCTTTGTGACAGACTGCTGCCAACAAAGAGGCCGAGGATCCAGTTTCTGCCTCAGCAATTCCCAAGTGAGAGTAAAAGTCCAAAAATAAACCTGGAAAAATGTTGATTGATGCAACTTCACCAGCTTACAGGACAGTCTGGGTCTCAGGAAGGAAACCTGGCAGAACTGACTGCTGGACCAAGACGTTGGCATGTTTATTTCCTTGTTGTCTCCTCCTTCGGGTCCAGGTTCCTTTCTTCTCTTATTTTTCCTGTCTGGAATATCTGCGTCCCATCAAGGATTTTTTTTTTTTCGGTAAGCGATGCGTCAGAGGAGGAAATGAATCCGGAAGCAGCAGGAGGAAAGTTTGGTCCAGTTTCCCATCTTGGCTGAATAAATACTGCGAGCATGATTGTTCTGCAGCAACAGAAGGAAAGAACTCATTAAACATGAAATGTGTTTATTCCAGACTTCTTCATCTTCATAATCTGCTGTAGAGCAGACAGAGGAGCATCATGAGCTCTTCATGACTTCATGTTAACATCCTTCTTTAGCTGAAGAACACCTGCAGCAGATTTAAACGGCTGAAAAGTTGTGATGCTGAACGCTTCGCTTTTATATTTGTGATGCAGGACAAAGTTCGGCCCTCTGGCCTCCATTACGGGGCAGATTCCTGCAGCACAGAGTCTACTGGTGGATTTTACACCAATCAGGTTCAGTTCTGCAATAATTCCTGCACAACATGTTAGAAAACACGGATTTGTCTGCAGTCCTGCAATGAAGACCAAACTAAAATCACATTTCAGCTTTATTTGACTTCAAACTAGGCAATTTCTTATTTCTGTTTTCAAGAAAAGGAGCCATTACCTGCCGTTGAAATTATGTTTTAGACTCACAGTTTAAAAAATATGATATTTTATTTGTCTTCTTCTCTGAGAGAGAGATAGATGGAAGTAGATATGTCCACAATGTGCATCTATAGATCAAAACGTCAAACACAAACATCAGATTGCATTTGATCAATAAGGTCCAAAATCAGGATGGCTTGGCTTTAAGGTTCTGATTCTGTGATGTTTACATTTTGCTAATCTCACCTCTCACCTGATTTGTTAAAACCTTCGATCATCAATAAAGGATATAATGAGTTAACAAGGTGCAGCCTGCTCGGTAAAAAACATGTTTAAATCAGATAAAAGCAGGACAAGAAAATTACAAATGAAAACCTGCGCTGCTTTAAACAAATGTACTTTCATTGAATTTATTATTTTAATAAATGGAAACAGTTCCTTTATTAAGAAAATCTGTTGAGATATGATTGTTGAACTGGATGGCCTCTCAGTTCAGTTCGGAGTTCCTCCTGCAGTCTCATTTCTGGGAAATCAACTAATGAAAAGCTAAGGATATGAAACAAGACCTTCTGGACCCTTAAAAACAGAACTTTAGTTATCTGTGACAAGTTCTGGGTGACTTCAAACCGATCCAACAGGAATGTTAAAGGGTGGAAGTTTCAGGGATGAAAATAGTGGGGATGACGCAGTTAATTATGACAGTTAATTAACCAATCAGACCTCAGTTTGAGCAGAATATATATATATATATATATATATATATATATATATATATATATATATATATATATATATATATATATATATATATATATATATATATATATATATATCCTGTATCTTCTAATAAATAAGAAAATAAAGAAAATAAAAAACATATTGAAGAATGTATGGATTTAATTTTGCGCATCGTGTTTTCTCTGCGCAGCCGTGTCTGCAGTTTATAGAAGCTGTTTTTAATGTTATCTTTAAATTACTGAATAAGACGTGTTGCTTTGAGCCTTTTTCTCCTGGTTTCAGGGGGACATGTCCTCTGCTGTCCCCCAGATTCCTGCGCTCACGCGTTCTGCTGCTTAATCGCTTGTTGTGGAACTTTATCCCTCATGTCTCCTTCTCCCAATCACGACTCCTGTCTGCGCACGACTTCTGCGCCGCCGCACTTTTCCAGATGCAAGCCTTCCCCCGTGCGTGCGCGCGTCTCTCTGCGTCTGTGTGTGCGCATGTGCGTGTGCGTGCGCGCAACAGAATGAGCGACTGTTTGTTTACTCAGGTCTCCGGACTCGGCCTTATCTGCAGCAGCCACTCACGCTGTGATTTCAGACTTTCTTCAGCAGCTCTTGGTGTGTGTGTGTGGGGTGTGTGGGGGGGGGGGGGGGGCGTTTACGGGCCATTGTTTTGTCAAATGGTTTTTAAAGATACAGAGATTTTTTTTTCTTTCTGTTCTTGGCCTCCACCTCATTATAAAGAGCTCTGATTTCAAACAGGCTGATCTCCACCCAGCGCTCAGGCTGCAGCGAGACAATCAGGAGCTGAACCGTGTTAAAGCCATCCGCGCACAATGGAGACCTGTAATAACAGAGTCGGCCTGCTTTCATGATTTAATCTGCACCCAAACTCCAAACCAACCGCTTTCTCCATAACAGAAAATAAGAATCAGGCTCAATCCTGAAAACTAAAACAAACTGCATGAGAGGTCAAACTAGCGAGGAATCACCGTCAGATGTAGAAAACTCAAGAAAATCATCAAGAAAAAAATATGTAATAAACCAGAAATGTTCCCTGACATGTTCCTCTGGTCAGGAGGCATCAACAAAATACAAATGAGAGACAACAGTTGGCGAAATAAATTCATAAAGGACATTTAAAATTAACTTTGTGAAAACTTTAACAGACGTCACTCAAAAAAGTGAACAGGGGCAGTGGTCCTCTCTATGTTACCATTTAATTTAGTTATCACATAAAAATGTGTTAATTGGGTTAAAAACAAATAACTATATCATGTTTTCTACAGAAAGAAAATCAATTCAACCAATTTAATCAATTTAATTTAATACATAGGTGCTGCTGACACCTTTTCAGTTACTTTGGGTTTATTTTACTTTGCTTGTTTGATTTTTTTATTTAATTTTTTGACAAATGATTAAATTTGATGAAATTATACATTATCACCGGACATGAAAAAGTAAAAGGTGCAACTTTAGCAGCACAAAAATACATTTACCTGCATTGGTTTAGTTAAAAACCTGGACTGAGATTATTTAAAATACACAATTAATACTCTTCAGTCTGTCTTTTTATCTATGAATGCAGGAGCTTCCAGATTAAGGTAACCAAGCATGAATAACAATGCTGATCTGGAACTCTGCAGCGTGAATAACAATGACCCAGCAGGCTGTAGAGTTATGGCCCCAAAAAATAAGAAAAAATAAGAGAAAAACTTAAATAAATACTCAGTTTGAACCAAGTTTGTTTTCTGTTCTCATAATGAATAAAAATGTGATTAAAACTGATTAGACGTTGATGCGTCAGTCAAGTTTTCTCTTCATCTCAAATCTTTATTCCAAAACCAAAATATCAGAACGTCTGTTTTTATTATATAAAAAAGGAGAAATCTCTGTAAGTAATTTTTGATCCCAGGATCATTTTTCACCTAACGGTCCTGATGGCGACAAATCATTGAAAAAGCTGTTTAATATGTTTCATAAAACTCAAACTGAGTGTTAAATAATCTTTAGTCTCTGCTTGCAATAAAACCATGTGGCCAGAACGATGTCATGACATGATTCTTATTTTTACTCAGTGTCAACATTTAAACAATAGCTGTAAATAAGTTATAAATTATACATTTATAACACATTCACAAACTATAGAGGGAAGAATCAGCAGCAGAAGTTAAACTAAGTCAAACCTTCACTTTTCTCACCATCCCTTTGACTTACATGACAGTATTTTGCTTTTTAAAAATAAAAAACAAGAAAAAAACAGCAAAGACGCGATGAATGGGAGAATCAGCTCAAATCACTGATAACTAAACTTCACTTTTAGATTTGTTTCCCACATGTTTCTGTATTTTTTTTTATATATTTAAATGGTGACTCAGACTCTCTTAAATCCTCGTTACACCTTTTACCCTAAATCAGGTTTTATATGTCAAGCCACCCGTTTTCAGAAGCTGTTCCAAACTTTTACCAGAGCGGTTTAGTGTTCATTCATCTGAAAATAAAGTCTTTGAGGCATCACAGAGGTCATTTATACACAGCATTAAATGTTTAGGACCAAGCACAGAACCCTGGTTCTCCACAGCTTTCCTATCAGACTAAACAGTTAATGTTACATGTAAATGTAACTCTACAGCTTTTTCCTCATTGTCTATGGTGTCAGAGGGCTTTTTCAGTTATTAAACAGTTCAAAACTAGATTTCACATTTTTCTCTATTAACAGAAATCCTTGTAAATATGTCACCAGCATTCAGAGTTGGTCACTTGAGGTATTTTACATGTTAGACATAATCAGATGGAGTCCATGAAAGTTGTGGAACGTCTCTTTAAACAGAATCTGTGAATTCAGGCTGGGCAATATGTTGAGATTTTAAATATATCGAGCTTAAAAGAAAAAGATAGATAAGATGAGACTATATTGTTTATATCGAGATGGTCCATGTTACCCCTAGTGGAGGAGTTCAAGTATCTTGGGGTCTTGTTCAGGAATGAGGGGAAGATGGAGCGGGAGATCGACAGGCGGATTGGTGCAGCGTCTGCTGTGAAGCGGGCGCTGTACCGATCCGTTGTGGTGAAGAGAGAGCTGAGCCAAAAGGCGAAGCTCTCGATTTACCGGTCGATCTACGTTCCTACCCTCATCTATGGCCACGAGCTTTGGGTCGTGACCTAAAGAACGAGATCCCGGATACAAGCGGCTGAAATGAGTTTTCTCCGTAGTGTGTCTGGGCTCTCCCTTAGAGATAGGGTGAGGAGCTCAGTCATCCGGGGAGGACTCAGAGTAGAGCCGCTGCTCCTCCACGTCCAGAGGAGCCAGTTGAGGTGGCTCGGGCATCTGGTCAGGATGCCTCCTGGACGCCTCCCTGGTGAGGTGTTCCGGGCACGTCCCACCGGGAGGAGGCCCAGGGGAAGACCCAGGACACGCTGGAGGGACTATGTCTCTCTGCTGGGAACGCCTTGGGATTCCTCCTGAGGAGCTGGCCCAAGTGGCTGGAGAGAGGGACGTCTGGGCCTCCCTACTGAAGCTGCTGCCCCCGCCACCCGATAAGCAGGAGAAAAAGAAGAAGAGGTCTATGTTGCGTTATATTTATACTTTTATGTACTCCACTGAGTTATTTTTCAGCTGTTTCACATATTTATCTACTGCTGTTTGTTAAAAAATGTGCCTGTGAGACATTTTGGATAAAGCTGTGATTCCGAGACGCCTTTTTACGATTTCTTAATGAAAAGTAAAACATATGGAGAAAAATATTGACATTGAGCCTAAACATATACATTTACATATACAACAACATATCGCTTTTCTTCCATGTCGATCAGCCCTACTGTGAATCATACACCAGCTTTAAAGACAACAGTTTATGCGTTGCACAACACATAGGGCCCATCCATCCATCTCAATAAAGGAACAAGCAAACAATCAATATGAAAGTAGTTTGGGACACAACTCAGAGAACTTTTCTCCAAGGCCTTGTGCCACCCTCAGACAGGACGGCGCCCTGGGCGGTGAGCCTTATTAATGCTCCATGTGTGAACAATAGTAGAAGTTTCTTTTTGGTATGCTGTTGTAAACCTATTTTTCACCTTTTCCCTCGTTCCTAACCAGAGACCCCGCCCAAAAGCTCCGTGAAGCCTCCACTCTGACAGTTTTCCACAAAACTTTAATAATCTGAATATTCTCAACACAAATTCCGCTTTTTTTTGTCTGATTTATACAATATGAGGCAGAACAATTTGGTTTAAATCGCATTTATTGTTAAAACAAGCCCTACAGTGTTCCTAATTTAAGTGTTTTTTTCCATGTTACGTTTTCCCCACTTCTTCCTCGGTGGTAAAATATTATATTTATTACTATAAAAACATTTAGAAACATTTTAACGGTCTTCAGATGCTTGTGGCGGATCTTTTATGAATGAATGTTGGTCTCTGGTCCATGTGGGGGTGGGGCGGCTGTAGGGGGGGGGGGGGGGGTGACGTAAACAAACCCAGGATCCGCAGGTCACGACGCACCGCAGACACGCGCCCCGCCCACGCGCCGCCGCGCACTTATAAGCGGGCCCGGAGCCCACCGACCCTCCGACACACCGACCACCAGCCCGAGAGCTCCGCTTCCGCCGCAGCAGGACCTTCTTTCTGGCGAAGTTTTGGGAACATTAGACGTGGAGACGCGCAGAGGGAGAGAAGCTGAGATTAAAGGTGGGTTCCGCTGCGTTTTTCCTCCTCATCCATCCATTCCTGACCCGGACTGATGCTCCTGAGCCCACACAGAACATTTTCACTCTTTCTACGTCTGCTTTGATTATTTCTGAGAATAAAAGTTATATTTTATGTTTTTCTGCCCGCAGAAAGAGGAGATGGAGGTTTGCCACACCGGATTCTTCACGGAGGACTTCAGCACGCAGGAAGTGCCCGCAGGCTTCGACTTTGCGTCTTATGGTGAGTTCAGATGTTGCTGATTCCTCTCAGAGGAGGAGGAGGAGGAGGAGGGGGAGGAGGGGGGCTTTCTGCCTGTTTATCTGAGGTGTTTCCTCTGAGGCCGAGCAGCTGAAGGACGCAGGAAACGTGTCCACAGACTGTGTCATCACATCTGTCAGAGGCTCCTGGGTGAGACCCTGACCCAGGCGGAGGTGGCCAGAGACGGGGGAGAAGCTGGGTGGCCAGGCCAAAGACTCGCTCCATGGTTCACTCCCGTCTCTGTCTTCCCTAATCCTTTCCTCCAGATTTCCTCCTCCAACAGATTTAGAGTTCTCCCTCCTCCTCTTCCTCCTCCCATCTCTCCATCACTGCTCTGTCACACTCCCTCTGCAGGCGTTTCCTCCCCCTCCCTGCAGCGCTTCCTCACTGCCCTGTCCATCCACTGAGCTGAAGGTTCATGTCATTAACACGCTAACCCATCCCACGTTTCCTGCTGCTGATGAGAGCCCAGCTTGGAAGAACCTCCGGCCTCACGGTTCTGATTTAGGACGCGGGCTTACTCGACTTGTCAGGTGCAGAAACAGCCAAACATGCTGTAAAAATTCTATATAATGATTGTTTCTGCCTCTTACCATAAATAAAACACAAAATCACCACGCAGGCTCATTTGAAACGTTATTGGCGCTATCAGCATCATCTCTGATCCTGACTTGGTGTTTCATGTGCCACCATGGGGGTCCAAAGAGCGCTTCAGGAGCCAGGATTTTAGATAGAGGCTTTACTTTACTTTAAAAAGTGTTTGGCAGCTTCATATACATTTTTTAAGCTGTTCCTTCCCTGAACTATTATTTTTTCTGTTGACCAATAGAGATGCACAAATCCACCAGCCAGCGATCGGCTCTGATCTGCAGCATCAGTACGGAGACGTTTCATTAATTCATGGGTATTCCCTCTTTTCTGGTCAATGTTTAAACATTTAGCTGTAATGTTTCACTCTGGGCGCGTCGTAATCAATAAAAACCGGGGTCATCAGGTCAGGCCTTAAACTAATCGGTATTGGCCGGTAAAGCGTGATCGGTGCGTCTGGACCTGAAAGCAGGAGAGATGAGCCTGAGGAATCTGATTAATTTGCTTCCTAACCAGCACCTGCTCAGCCTCCTCCATCCCTCTAACCTCGCTGCCTCCCTCTGTCTGCGTTGTGTTTGACCTCCAGACTGCCGTGGTGAAGACCTGTCTTTTCTGTTAGACAGCAGAGCTTTTGGGCAGCAGCAGTACGCGGCGGACAGCAGCTACCCAGAACCGCCTAAAGCTCAGAACCCGTATGACGCCAAAGGTAAAACCTCCAGACGCCTCACACTAAGGTTTCTACTCTCATCCTGCTGTGGACTTCCCTCTAATTGGGATCATCTTCTTCCTCAGTTGGTACCGCCGATGCCGGGCTTTTCAACTTGGACTCACACCCTGACTTTAACTGGTGGGCCTCCTACCCACACGGTGAGACGGGGACTCCTGCTGTGTGCAAAATGACTCCCAGGATGTTTTTTTTTTTTTCTGGTTTTGTGACTGTCTCCATCATCCACAGACGGGCCGACTCTGGACCAGTCCCAAACTGGATACCAGGAGTCTCAGCAGACGTACCAGAACCTGGTGCCTCAGGCCCCCGGACAGTTCAGCCCGGCGCTGGGGAGCAGCCACAGCCCGTTTCTGACCGAAAAAGGATCAAACACATTACAGAGTAAGACGTTGGGCCCAAACAGATAAACCCAGGCCTCCCTCAGTCTCAGCGCTCCTCTCTAACTTCGGGTCTTTCTGTGTTTTCCCAGATAAAACGGACCAGAGTTTCTACGACTCAGACGGACACAGGCAGACTTCATCCTTCTGGTCCGAGTATCCATCTCCCAGCTTCACCTCTCCTCCACTTCACCCTCCTCCTCCTCCTCCTCCTGCATCCTGCGCCTCAAACCCCAGCACTCAGCAAACAGAGCACTACTGCCCCCGTGTGGTCAAGCGGAAGAACGCACACCTCCAGAGGCCGGAGAGGGAGGGCCAGATAACGGGAATGTCAGCATATCCAGGTCTGACAAATCAGAAAAAACACGTTCTGAATAATTCAAAATTAGTGCTTATTTCAGATGAATTGAGTGTAAAAAAATATATATATATTTCTCCCTGGATTGTTCAGGTTCTGGTCCCATTCAGCTATGGCAGTTTTTACTGGAACTCCTTCTGGACTCTGCCTGCAGAACGTTTATCTCCTGGACGGGAGACGGCTGGGAGTTCAAGATGTCTGACCCCACCGAGGTGAGGAACGCTCTGGTTTCAGGTCGAGAACCTCTTCTCTCTTTAGAACGTGAAAAAACTTCAGGTTCTAATGCCAGATTTATTCATGAAGCAGTTTACAAGAGCAAAGGTCAGCAAAGTTCTGCACAAAGACAACTGCAAATAACTGTACAATTAAAATAGAGAAATAAAACACAGACAAGTTTAAAATAGACAAACAAGATAGTTGAAAACAGCAAAAATAGTTAAACATGTTTTAAAAAATCTGTTTAAAGAACTGAGATAATGGAGGAAAAGTCAGGCAGTGGTGAAAAATCAAGATTTTTAAGTATTTCTGTAGGAGAAACACTTTAGTCAACCTGTTATAAAATAATCTGAGGGGAAAATGTCAGACGAAACAAAAATTGTTGCTTAAAGAATAAAAAAAAATTAGAGCAACATGTTTTTGTTTCAAGCTGTTATCATCCCCCATAAAAGTTGGTTTTATTTAAAAACATTTAACCAAAGTTTTAACCATTAATCAAATTGGTAAACTTTTGTTTATTAATTAAATTTGCATTTTTTTTTTATGGACAGATAAGGTGAAACTAAAATACCTACATTTACAGAATGTTAATGGAAAAACAGCATCCTGCGATATATGATGGGCGGAAATAAAAAAAATACACAAACTGGTTGATAAATGTATTAATTGATTAAAATCCAAAACAGAAACATTTGTCTCGAATCCTTTCATTCCTGCTTTTTGCCATTTTGTGCATTCCTCTTCCACCTATAGGCCTAACCTTTACATTTCTGTTAATTTCTCACGCTCGTAAGGGATTTCTCATCATTTATGGAGATACTTAATCATAAACAATTATCTCCTTAATTTACTATTTTTTAAACGATTGATATTACACACTGTTTTCTGTTGTCCTGGTTCTAATCCGGATCGATGTCAGTGACTGCACACACTCAGGCTGCTGAATGTTTCCCTCCGTCCATTGACACAGTTTATCATCAGCGCCACATAAAACTGGCTCATCAACATACATATGGGAATCTGCACCAAGACACCAATAAAGAAACTAGTTAACATCTAAATAAATTGGGTCATAAATAAAGCATTGCTGTAAAACTGTCTTAATTATGCTAATTCATAATTTCTTCATAGTTTTTACAGGTTAGAAGATTATTTGACAGGATTTTACCCTCTTTTAAACATACCGACCATGATAATGCACAGTTGCACTCTAATTGTTCATTTTCTATGCTTTAAAATAATTCCTTAGTTACTTGTTGATGTTAAAGTCTAACTTTTTATCGTTGCTACAGGTGGCCAAACGCTGGGGTCAGTGTAAGAACAAACCAAAGATGAACTACGAGAAGCTGAGCCGCGGCCTGCGTTACTACTACCACAAAAACATCATCCACAAGACGGCGGGCAAGCGCTACGTCTACCGCTTCGTCTGTGACATGCAAGGCATGCTGGGAAAGACGGCGCAGGAGGTCCTGAGCAGCCTGAACATCCTGCCCACGAACGCAGAGACGTGGCCGTCCCCGGGCGGAGCTGCGGCCGAGCAGAGCAGCGGGGCGTGGGGGTCCCAGTAGGCCGAGGGTCCCTGGGAGGGTTAGGATCCAGGCAGCTGGGAGCCACAGGAACTCTGCTGAGTCCGGACCGTCCTCAGAGGCTGAATCTGTTTCAGGGAATGTAAAGATGCTGCATTTCAGGAAGGAAGACTAGCAGAAACAGACATTTCTACAATGCAGTCTTTTTTTTTTTGGCTAAAAGAAAAATACATTTCATGTAAAATGTTTTAAACCTAGGGAGCGGTGCAGCCCAGGAAGCAGCCATTTAAAGCACTACAGATGTTACAGATTGGGTCTGAAACGCCTTTTCACTTGGTGCATGTCTAAGAACAAAAGTGTAAATATTGTTTAAAGACTACTTTGTAGAGTTTTGTGCATTTATTTTATTTTTATTGTTATTTTTTGATACAAAGCTCATTTCTACCTCCTTTGCTACTGAGAAATATTAACAGGTGTTTAGTTCAGACACTGCCAGGGAAGGTTTTTATTGGTCTCTGTGTAAATAAAACTAGGTGCAGAAAAAATGAGTGACGTTATATTTCTGGAACACTAGGTGTCACTGATGCTTCCTGTTATTTATATTAATTTTTAATTTTTTAATTTTTATTTTTTTTACATGAACTTTATTCTTAACAAGTAGTTATAGTAACAACAAAATCACTATACATTAGGTGAGAACATTTCTGCATGTATATCACACCCCATTATAACAAAGAAAACGGTCTAATAGAAATCATATTATTGTTTTTTTTATATAATCAAAAATAAGGTCTATTGATATTAATATAAACATTTTCATAAAACTAGACTTCTATCAGAGATCAGGCCATCTGTGTTCAATAACCAAAAGCTAATCAAAAAAAAGAAGAATTATATACAATTAAAATATTTTGAATTAATAAAATAAACACTAGGATGAATAAAGTGTAGAGAAATAAATCTAATTATTTAAATGATATACAGAGATAAGTAATATTTTTTACTACAATCAACACCAACCACAGCATTAGTGGCCTTTCTCGATACGGCAGCCCCAGAGGGACATTAAACACGCCAGAACTGCAGCATAATTTACACAAAACACAATCCGTCTGCTACATTAGGTAACATCCCTGTTTCTGTAGCAACAGTGAGGAAAAATAAAAGGAACAAAACAAAACGGAGTCAATATTGCACAACTGCCAGGAAACAATGCGACAAGAAAAAAAAAACAATAATAATAATATTAATAATAACCCCTACAGAACACTCGGATCTACATTTCACACCCTTTACAAGTGCAAGAAACATCGACACAACAAAGTCTACCACTCCAGCTTTACTAATAAAATACACACCCCTTTAACTTAGATTAATAGCCTATATACTTATTGATGATATAACATTTTCTACATTATCATATACAGTATGTACCTAATTTCAGCTGCCACAAGTTTTTGCCTGCAAAACAACTGAATCAAATTTTATTTATATCGCTCCAATTCACAACTCATATCATCTCAAGGCATTTTACAAAGTTAGATTGAAAATTAAACCTGTTTAAATATGGGATTTAAATTTAATGTCCTGGTCAAAAATAACACCAAAGCTTTTTACTTTTACTACCAGAGGCCAATTTAATGCCATCCAGATTAAAATGATTAAGATGAAGTTGATTTTATTAAAACAATAAACTCCTTTCCAATAATATAACTTTAGAGGTTAGTAGACTTCATAAAATCAGATCCATTTGGTGGATCTAATCGCTTCATCTTAATCAGACTTTCCTCTTCAAGGTCTGTGTTTATTCTAATAAATTGATATTTTTACCACAATTTACTGTAGGCCTGATGCTAATTTGATTAATGTTTCAGGTTGTTAAAAAGAACCTGTGAGAAGCAAATGTATCTCCATTTAATAAGAAATATGCAGGAAGTCTTTACTTTTGCTCTGATGGACTAATGAAACTCAAAGATCATCAACTTCAAACACAATTAAAGTAAAATCAAGAGTTGATAAAAATGTTTGCTGAAAAAGCTGTAAAAGCTTTGCACATTTAAATTAGGTTAGAAAAGGGATTTATTTTAGATTCTTTATGTGTGTGCTATATTTATTTACAGTGATATGAGTTTCTTAACCAAACCAATGTAACCCAGGAATATGAGGCTAATGTGCACCAACAACATTTATGCTGTTACAGCTGAGCTTTCACTGCATGTTGTTGAAATAATTGTTGGTTTGCTTGATGCAAACCAGAAATGCATCCATCCATCCGTCCATCCATCCATCCATCCATCCATCCATCCATCCATCCTCCATCCATCCATCCATCTCTCCATCCATCCATCCATCCATCCATCCATCCATCCATCCATCCATCCTCCATCCATCCATCCATCTCTCCATCCATCCATCCATCCATTATCTATAAAAACTTGTCCTTTGTGGGGTCTTGAGTGGTGCTGGTGCCTATCTCCAGCATTCCCAGAAATGCATATTAGATGTTATTACAATCCTAACCACAATGTCAGCGTGTACAGCATCACAATCACAAAGGACTGCATAGATGCAATCTTTGGTGGGAAATGAAATTCATGCTCTGCATATCTCTAGTATGTATATTTGGCCAGTCACATGGACTCTTTAAGGCCACACCAGGTGAATTTACTCAGTGGCTGTGATGCTAAAGCTAGTGGAGTGGGCTTGGACCATTATTTAATGATAATGATGGATTATTTTGATAGATATTGCAGTTTTCAGCTTTAGTATCACAAATGCTTCCCTGAAATCATCATCTAACACAAATATTTAGTTTGTAGTTGCTCAACATGTGGAGGAAAATGGACCAATGAGAGTCTAGGGAGCTACTCTGGGTCTGAAAAACTAAAATCAGAGTTAGGATTACAAACTCAGCTGTGAGGAGAAGCCTTTACAGACAGAATGTGCTGCTAACATCTGCAGGACGCTCGTTGTTTCTCAGACACTCCCATCCAAAGACGACTTCAGGAACAGATTCCCTGAGACGACAGGATGAAACTACTACATGGGTTCGATGACAGGACCGTTGGATTTGGGATCCGTTCTTGTGAGGCTGGAGAATTCTGGAAAGAGACTTTCTGAACAAATGAGAGCAGGATGGACCTGGATCAGACATCAGGGCAGCTCATGTTAATGGTGGTTCTGGTGGGGTTCTGGTTCTGGTTCAGGCCTGAACCGCTCTCACAGAAACTGGACTCTCCTCTCTACCGATGATGGATGCTGATGATAACATGAGGTTGATAGACACTCCTGATCTGCTCAGGTTCTAACAAAATGTCTCCAAACTACTGACGAGGAGACACAGAAGATCCTGACGGCTAAAACCTGGAAACTTCTCATATAACCAAGTCAAGCCAGTGGTTTAAATCCAGCTGAGGGTGCCGGTCGTCTACTGAGGAAAATAAAAGGGACAATTCGTCAGAAAATGCAGATGTCTGCAGGAGAGGCTCTGCAGAGCATCTGCTGTGCTGACGTCTGAGAATCAGACTTTAATCAGTCGTTGTAAATGAAATTAAACACTAAGTTGGACAGCTTTAGTGTAGTTGTCCTGAACCCAATGGAGCCCTGAAATGTCTGGGATTCTTCTGGATTCACTGAACCTCCCTGACTGATGCAGAGACATTACATATTTCATGTAATTTACCATTAAATACCAGGAAATTGATTGGTGAATGGTAAACTTTAACAGCTTAACTCTTATATCTGGTCTGACATGAGCTTTGCTGAAGTGGGTCTCAGACATCAGGAAAAATCACTAAAACAAACAAGTCAAACTTTTTTTATTCAATTACAAGAAATTTGTCTTGATTCTCTGTCTAAAATTAATTTGATTTCCCACCCAGGATTTATTTCCCCATGAGGTCTTTAATGAGGAAAGGTTCTAGTTCCTCCAGGATTTCGTAGAAGACATCTTTGCAGCGTTTGCTGGCCTTCAACGGTCCTCTGTAGAGCGCTCTCATCTTGGCCTGACAGGTGGGTAGGGCGCTGATTTCATCGTAAGTTTCATCTTGCATAATTTTGGCTTTTAACAGCTTGTCCAAAATGGGTGCAATGCTGGTCACGCTCTGGACCAGCTCAACCATGTGTTGGTCCACAAAGTGCTCCTCTGAGGAAAAAACAGAATAGAAGCTGTTTAGTCACAGAAAGCCACGTTACTGTACAATATTCACTTTTACATGTACGCATGATGCTCTGAGAAATTCACATGTTAACTGTATATATAGTTGAATTTCTCGGTTTAACGTGTGGCTCTAGAGCTCCTCCATTTTTCCTCTAAAATACCAAGTTCTGGGAATTTCTTTGGTTCTAGGAGGCGGGAATATCAAGGCTAACATGGACCTACAGACACACAAAGTCAGAGCGAATTATTCAACAGGAAGCGAAGTTAAAGCAACAGTAAAGCCTGTCGACTGGTTTCCAGGGTTTAAAGACTTTGGTGCCACTCCTAACAAATTTATGCGTCTTTACTTATAAATAAAATTTATGAATAAATCGAGCCTAACTGTTTAGCTGAACCGACGGCTGCGTTAGGTCCAAACTGAATCCAGATCAGCGGGAATTTATCTGTTGCAGCTATGCAAAAACTAACAACACTGCAGCTCAAAATGTTTTTCAGGCAGAGAAGAAACCTGAGACTAATTTATGGCATCATCAGAAGCGTAAAAACTAAAAAAAAAAACTAAACAGTTTATTTCATGTTAAGAATGAAGACGCAGAAAAGTTCAAAGCAACGTCTGAGGATAGAAAACATTTGATTTTAACTTTATCAACTGCAAAAAAATTAAAAAAGAAAATAAAAGTTTATTAAAGGAAATGTTTATAATCTCATGAACTCTGACCGGGTTTTTCTTTTTGCTATGTGGAGATAATCTTCTGCTGTAACAACGTTTTTCAGTAGATAATGATTAACTAGACACTAAATTATGTTAACTCATTTGTTAATAACAGACGCCATCAGTCAGGATGGTTGTTTAGTATTCAGTTTAACATTTATCTACTTGTTTCCTTTATAAATAAAATTAAAGCAGAACCAATCACCTTCGCCAGAAGCAGCGTCTGGGGATCGTAAACTTTCCTGTTTAGCCTCTTTGGCTGCAGAAAATAAAATAAAAAATGCTATGTGGAGATAATCAGTGTTTTTAAGGTGATAATGATTCATTAGAAACTTTTTTATTACACGTTAATAACAGAGACCATCAGTCAGGATGGTTGTTTGCATTCAGTTTAACATTTATTTATTTATTTCCTTTTTAAAATAAAAAAGCTGAGACACTCACCTTCACCGGAAGCACCACCTTGGTATGGAAAACCTGCCTTTTTAGCCGCTTCGGCTGCAAAAAAATCCAAAAAACAACACAGGAAAATATCAGTTTATGAGATCAAAACCAAATTCACAGTCCTGGCCCGGTTCTGAGGACTACAGTAACTTTGCAGAATGGACATCGGTTTGGATCATTAACACAGGCGTGGCGTTTTAATCAAATGATCTGCAGCTTTAAACATTTAAGCCGATTCACCAACATGGACCCATTAGCTGTTGTTTCCGTAGCATTTCAGAACCAGCGTTATGGTTCTGTTGGGCTTTTTAGCACCTAAACATGGCGGCTGCTGCTTGGATACAGGTGATGTGGATTTCTACCCAGGACAACAAGCCACTGGGGGCGTCAGGAGGATATTTAAACGTTAATGCACCCAGTATGAGCGAGAAAACACCACAGATGGCTGATGATGCTCGTGTTGGTTTATTTCTGTCTGAGCTGCATTTGAACGCCTCTCAATAGTTTACATGTTTGACAGATTACAGACACTCAGGATTATTCTACACTGATAATCTAGCAGATTATTCAAAATACAACGGAGCCCTTTGTTGCACCATTTGTGTGTGTGTGTGTGTGTGTGTGTGGGGGGGGGGGTAGAGACATTCAAACACTTCACGCCTTTGAATTAAAACTTGCAAAGACAAAGATGCATTTTTCTCTTGATTAACAAATGAGTGGTATGCTCGCTTAATTGATAATTACTCATATCCACTACAATCCCATTCATATAGCTTTAAATATAACCTTTTAAATCTATAAACCTGGATCCATAACATTTCTTATAAGTGATACTTTAGTATCTTATCCCGGCCTTATTGTGGGTCTAGTGGCTCGGTTCGGTTCGGTGTGGGGAAGCAGCTGATTGGCTCTCAGGGCGCCATTTATACGTGAAGCTTCCCTGTTAAACTTCGCAGAGGTGGTTCTGGACGGGTAGCTCGGACTGACAGATGAAGCTGTCGAGATGCGCTGTCCCCAAATCAGCGGCACTTCCGGATTAGTCACCAACTAAACTGTTCAGATTGTCCAGTTTTCCCCAAGAGAGAAGAGGAAACACTGACATTCAGCCCTAAATGTCTCATTTTAGGCTTTTATTTCATGCTTCCTCCTGTATTTACTGAGTCGGAGGAAAGACGTCTGGATCTGGATCAACAGCGCTGAAAGTGAAAGTAAAAAAAACTAAGCGCGCTGTTTCAACTTCTGTGAAATGACTGAGATCGCAGAGAAAAGGACATAATGTCATAACCTGAAGATAAAACATGAAATGACCTGAACTGTTCTGAGACCTCGGCCAGGATCAGAACCTGGAGGACATAATGGATCCAGATGTTGCGGAGATTCTTACCCAGTTCGTCCGCCGCTCCATGGCAGCGGATCTCTCTGAGGATCTCATCGGCCACCAGCAGAACCTTCTTCTCGGTATAAACTGACACCATGACATCTGCAACGTCCAGAAAGCCTTTCCCCTCCACCTGGCTCGTTTTCACACCATCCTTTCGCTCCAGGAGTTCGTCGCGGAACTTCTGGAAGTTGGCATCCTTCAGGTCCTCCAGAATGTCCCGTAAAACCTTTTTGGGGGTTTTTGGAGCCATTTCTCATAAAAATTAAAAAGCTGGACGAAAAACGCACGCAAGCCGGACGAATGAAAGTAAATTTTCCTTAACAAATTCAAACTTTCGTCTTCTGTATCTCACGGTGGATCCACACCGCGGTTGGATCCACCCTGTTGCACTTCCGCCCCCTTGAGGCCAAACCTTGTGCCTACATTGAAATTTCTATTAAGAATCACAGAGCCCTTGTAAAACCCCAAATTTTTATTATTCATAACAAAAAGTAAAAAAAAAATGCAACTTTGGAATGTAGGATATCTAAATGTGAAATGTTGCATTTATTACAGCTATAGATTTCAAAAAGCTTATTCAGAATTAATGGATATAAAGCAGGCTACCATTATTTTGATAGCTATAGCCAATCAGAAAAAGACTAAATAAACCCCAATAACAGATTATAAAACAACATTTTATACCAGTAATGATAATTTTGTCTTTTTTTTTTCCCATTATCTATTTCCTGTTGGCAACACTTTTTTGGATATAATCCACATGCTTCACAGAGACGTTGTATAAAAGTCTAACCTATTACTCTCTAACAGACATAAACAGTCGTGTTTCTGTAGTGAAGGTATCAAGGGCCTAGATTTAGATTTAACTTCCTGTTGCCAGCATGGGCCCCAAGAAGAATCCGTCCTTGGAGGATTTTGAGGAGATAAGGAAGGCGTTGGATTTTCTTTCTGGAGAGACCTCGGCCATCCGACTCCAGCAAAAGTCCATTCTGGACTTAGTTGAAGAGGTGAAGGCTTAGCGACTGCTTACGAGGAGAAAGGCAAGCGGATCGCTGTTCTGGAGAACTGAGTGGCAGATTTGGAACAGAACACCAGCATAAGTGATGTAATCATCACCGGACTGCGTGTCAAGCCCCGCTCCTACGCCAGCGCGGTGCCAGGCCCTGTCCGGGGACTCCGTCACCCGGCGTGACGGAGTCCACGCAGGAACAGGTGGCGTCTTTCCTCTTTGGATCAGTAGCTGATATCAACTTAGAGTTATGTTACCTTACGATACGGTTTGATATGAACGTCGTTGGCGGACGTTCGCTGAACGTAGAGATGTTGTTTCATATCTACGTTGTGCAAACATCCAGCTGATGGCGTTTAACCAATGGCCATGTTTGGCAGACGTTGTCTGAACGTTTAATATTTACTGGAAAGGTTCACATACATTGCTACATTACCTGTTCTTCATGTGTTCACAGGAGAACCTTCAGATGAACTTCAGCCACCACTAGTTTTACAGAAGTAAGCTTTTTGAAAACATAAGTAGACAAGACAAAAATAATTTTAATAAAATAATTAATTTTGTACAGAATGTAGACCATCAGTGACTTAGAACATCTTAGAAATGGTCGGGTTTGACTTGTCTCTGCGACCCTTGGAGTGCTTCCGATGATCTGGGATGGCAGCCTGAACTTCCAAGTCAAACAGAATCTGGACCGTTTTTTTTTACTTTCAGCCCCTAAAAATCTGAATTACATACAATACGCAAATACGTCATGTTTACGTCAGGCGCACATGCGCACTGGGGTCAGTTTGCCACATTTGGAATAACTTCAGCCTGACAAGCGATAATATGCACATTGATGAATGGTTGTACTGGAACTGTAATTTCCCTCTGGGATTATTAAAGTATTTTTTATTCTGATTCTGATTAGATTATTAATCGGCATAAACCGGCCCTCTCATCCAGATTACAATTTCATTCAGATTGAGTTTAAGATCCTTTAGCTATCAGGCTCCTCTCCTGTGGAACCAACTCCCAGTTTTGGTCCGTGAGGCAGACACCCTGTCTACTTTTAAGACTAATCTTAAAACTTTCCTTTGTGACAAAGCTTCTAGTCAGAGTGGCTCATGTTACCCTGAGCTACCTCTATAGTTATGCTGCTATAGGCTTAGGCTACTGGAGGACATCAGGGTCTATTTCTCTCTCTCTGCTGAGTTCTCCTACTGCTCTCCATTCTGCATTGTTTGTTGTTATTTCAGCTATTAACTTTTTGTTCTCTGTCATTTTTCTCTTCATAGAAGGTACACCTGGTCTGGTGATCTGTTAGCTGTGACGTCACCAGAGGAGGCAGATCATCCACTATTACCATCTAACATAGAAAGTACTCCTGGATCAATGTGTGCTTCTGGTTTCGTCCAGCTTCTGTCTGGTTTGGCGCTTCATAGATGAGGTGTTCAAATGCTGTTGGGAAATGTAGTTTTTGCATCAGAGCAACTTAATTATAAAAGTCTCCATTAGAAATAAAAGTTATCTGAACTCAGCAAATCACGCTTGTTTCGGTTGCTCCCAGTTTGCAATAAATCAGATTTATTTTCTTCTTTAAAACATTTTTTCATCAGTTTCCCATCTGATCAGAATAATATTAATGAAAAATGTTTCATTGTCCCAGGTCTGCAGAAATGTGTTGTTACGGTCAAGAAATGCAGATGTAATAAGTGATCAAAGATGAAGACTTTTCTGCAAGTACAGCTGGGATCCTTATTCCTCTTGTAGAACAAAATGTTCATTTTAGCAGCAGGCCGAACTTCCTGAAGGCCCCGTGGAAGCTCCTCCTTCAGTTTTGTTACAAACCCAGCTGCACTTCCCACATCTGCAGATAGATCTGCTGAGTCTGAACTTCCACTCTGGCGTGTCACAAATCACCACGTTGCTCCACCTGCAGAGCGGCATGGCGGTTGTGTAACATGACTTCCACTGCTGGCTCCTGCATGAAGGAGGTGGTGTCAACAGTGTGTAAATCTGTGGTTGGAAGCATGAAGGTGGGGCTTCCGATCAGAGGTCATGTGATCAGCAGCTTGGTACACCTTGTTCTGCATGTTGACTCTATTGTAGCAAAGTGGGCTGGATCAGGAATGCTGAACACATCTGACTGTAAAACCAAGCAGTAGAAAGCAGCCAAAGTCCGAAGATAAATTCTGAAAGACCTTAAAAAAACTTCAGATTCAGAACACTTTAAAGGGTTTTGCTGCTTTGGAGCAAAATATAAAGAAACAAACACTGAATGGGATGTTGTCTCTGATGACGTCAAACAGCATGAACTATTCCTTCTGTTGTTGAGATTATATCCAAGTCACCTCACTGCAGGTATGATGTGTTTAAGAGGAGAAACAGGAAGTAACTTTATGTTTGCGTGCAATATTAGTAAGTAATAAATAGCAACAGACCTAATAAATTTCCCAGGACCACAAACGAGAACCACTGCAGCAGAAACACATTATTACTGTTAAAAAAGCATATATGTAAAATCCTATATAATAATAACAATAATACAGGATAATATTGACAATAATTGTTATCATTAATACTATAGAACAGCCCACATGCTTTTGTGTATAATTTAATCAACACTGGGGCTCTATGTTCTCCAGCTTTTCATGATCCATCTAAGTTATGTCCCTTCCTAGCTGTGCTGGACAAATTAAGCCCATTTCTCTTCCCACTTAAAAGGGGCTGATTTACAGGATTAAGCCATCTGCATCCTTTGGATGTTGTCCTGAGTTTTCAATTAGTTTTTTTTTTTTTTTTTGTAACTCGGGTCCATCCAGTGTGATGCCTAAATCTTTTAAACATGCGGTTGGTCAACCTCTGCTGAACAGGGGGGGACTGGATCCCTCTGTTTATTGGAGTTTAGACCTGTCTCACTGTTTTGTCCAAATTCCAAGAAAAGATTGTTTACATCCTTCAAAATGTGGGTTTCAGTGAGCTTTTCAGTCTGAGTTCAAGACTCACCCCTGTTAGGGGTCTTTAATAATATTTTCCTGTTAAACTTTGGTGCTCTTCTTGTACTGTTAGACCTCACAGCTGATTTTAACACTATAGATCATTAGATACAGACTGTTCCACTGGTCAGGGGGCTAACAACGAACTAGCACTAGTTGGAAGATTTGAAGAAAATGGATGGAATGTTTAATAACATGATGCATTTTTATTTTAAGAGTGTCAAACTTTAGATGTGATCTTAGAGCTTCATCTATGAACTGGTGTTTCTGCTGCTGGGACCTGATCCAACCAAATTCCTTTGAACGTAGTTTAATTACAGACTGGATGTGTTCTGGTGTCGCGTATTTCCAACAAGAAACAAAACAGAAACGTTTTATCACGTGATGGAGCTGCTTTTCTTCGGAAATCAAAAGCAATTCTGCTTCTTTATCCATAATTTACTCAGAGGGAAACATTTAAAGCTTGGCCTGAGAACACAGCAGCCGCGTTTAAAGCCGTGATCCTTTAACAACGAATTCAATGTGTGATGTTTTCAGGCCACAACAGGAAATATTCAGGTGAAGAAAACAGCAGGTTAAAATGCAAACATCAGAGCATCATATTTTTAGTCTTAAATAAGTCGTTGTATTTCATGTATTTATAATAGTTAATAATGTTTTACATTTAAACAGATTAACGTTTCCAGCACCAGGAACAAGAACAACGGCTGCAGAAAGACGCCATTACAGATAAGAAAATTTATTTATCTGCAACAGTCAGTAGGATAAGAACAATATGGTAAAAAACATTTTAATTGATTACACTCAAAGACAAAAAAAAAGACAGTTTTTTTCCATTCTTAAAGGACTCTCTGAGGCCATTTCTCTGTCTTCCGTTTCTACTCTTGTTCAGGGTCCTGAAACAAAGACAAAACAGAGATCACATTTCTCTAGAAACTCTTTGCACTTTAAATGTTGACGTTACGTTCTGATCAAAGCAGATTTCATGGTTACTCACCATCTGTCATCTTCCAGATAAACTCTGGGCTGTAAAACAGATCAGAAACTTTCATGTAAAAATCTGTTGCCACAAATCATTGAAATTTAAAGTTTCAAAATTTGTTCCTCGAGCCTGAAAACGCAGCTATGTTCATTGTCTTTCTGTAGCCTCGTTAAGAGCCGGGGCATCTACTCAGACGGGCGCTGGGTGCTAATGATGATATAATTTTTCTCTAGGGAGCCCAAAGCATCGCTACTTTCATCAGACAGAAACAGACGTCTCTAAGATGATCTCATCTGTCCAGAACAACATAATCCTGTTGCTCTGTTGTTTTTAGGCTTTCTGCTTCTGTTGCTCCCAAAAACCAAGTGAATTAAGTCTTTGCCAACTTGACTAGTCGTGACCTTTAAACTTTCTAATGGAGGCCTGTAGAGTCTGAGATGGAGCTCTTGGGTTTCTCTGAGCTTCTCGCTCTGACCTCGGGCTGAATCTGCTGGGAAAGGTGGTCAGCTGTCTGAGATGTTCTCCTCTTGGTAATAATCTTCCTCTCTGCAGGATGATGGACTTTAGATGGTCTGGAGATGACCATTAAAGGTGCATAGCCACGTTGTTTGACGTTTTATATATATATATATATATATATATATATATATATATATATATATATATATATATATATATATATATATATATATATATGTAACTCACTCTGATTGCACAGCGGGAAAAGTAACTCACTCTGGTTGCAAAGTTTTTAAGAAAGATTATCACATCCTGCTGGCGTATTAGTTGTTATTTTGGTTTTTTAAGCTTTATTTTTGCTCAGTTGGTTAGTAAATAAAGCCTTTGTGTTTATTTCTAATAACAGAGGAAGAACGTACTGCACATGCGCAGCAGGGGTTAAAACAAGGAAGCAGCTAACGGCTATTAGCATCTCCCAGCGAAACAATAAAGAACAATGAATGGTCCAAGATCCAGTGAAAAAAAAGTGCAAAAATCCATGATTCTAAGAGGGAAAAGCCTGGAATGTGTCTGTGAATCCAGTCTGAACGTTCAGTGTCACTGAAGCTAAACCTGCCGAGGCTCAGATGTGACGCAGAGTTGACTAACATGAGTAAATGTTCTGATATGAAGCTCTTAGAGTTACTGTAGATCTGTTTATTTAATAATAACGTTTGGTCTTCAATCACACCGAGCTGCCGCTTTGGCATTGCAGAGGGTCAGGCTCGGTCCGACATTATTTACAATTGATTTATTAATTACGCAAACCTGCATTATGGTAGTGCTGCGATATTGTCGCTAGATGGCGCCACATCTGTTTATATCACTGAGCAATAGCTCAGTGGTTTATATGTGGTCATGGCGCCCAGCGCTGGGTTATATTTATCCACAAAAAGGACCATGAAAACATTATCAAGATGAAAACTTGGTGTAGATAATCTTATTTTATGGTCTTTTTATAAGCATATAACGTGGCTATATACCTTTAACCCTTCCTGGGTTAATGAGCAGCAACAGCTGCTCCTCTCATGTGTTGCTGATGTTTTTCTACCTTGAGATGCCCTGATATGAAAAACTCTTGAATTAAAACCGGGTGAACAGTTTCTCTCTGTCATTACTAAACTCTCAGTACCTGAATTGAGACCCAGCAGGGGCCCCGTAGATTTAAAGTGAAACCAAAAGTAAATTACATTTACGTAGCCTACTAACCAGCTTCAAACAGTTAAATTTAGTATTTCTTCTCACCGAGTGTCTCCGCCTCCAGGTTGCAGTTGATGTCCTTCAGGAGCTCCACAGCGACCGTCACAGACCCATTCTCTGTGAAGGTGGAGGTCAGCACATCCACCACGTCCAGGCGGCTCTTCCCCTCCACCCTGCAGCGGGACACCCGCGGCTCTCCCCGGCGGTCCACCAGCGCAAAGCAGAACTTCTGAAAGTTCTTCTCGGACAGGTCCTCCAGAGAGTCAAGTAAAAGCATCTTGATGCTCCTCCGAGCCATTTCTCTGTAAGCTGCAGCTGCTGACAGCTGGAGAAGAAACCCGAAGCTCACAGCTGCAGTGAGGAAGAGGAAGAGCCCGAGGAGTCGCTCTGCAGGGAGGCGGGACTGATAGATAAAAGGCCTGCTTTTACCTAACGTTACCTAAACATCTGGCTGCAGATGTTGGGGAGCTATGAAACCATTTCACAAGAAGACAAACTTCATTTAGGCTCAGGAAATAAATTTCCTTATGGAGGAAAAATTACCACGACTAAAATAAAAACTAATAAATTTTTATAAAGCAACGGAACATTTTGTTAAGTGATTTTTGATAAATTATACACTTTAGGAGACATTAAAAAATAGTATTGTAAATCAAAACTAGTAGTAAGTTGCTAATTCTTTTGGCAACTTATTATGGCATTACCCTCCAGATGGGTCAATCCCAGCATGAGGAGCTCCCAAAGTGGAAAGATTTCAGTAATTAGGAGGAGTATTAGCGAACCTCAGAGCGTCTACAGCCATATACATTATATACGTACATATGTCTGTGTCTACAGCCGGAAGATGGTGGAAACAGAGAGAGCTGATTGGCTGAGCCACCACCTGGACAGAGCAGGAAATCAGCGCAGAAAGTTGTATAACCATCTGGGCCCGTATTAACAAAGACCCGCAGAGTCTCTCAGAGTTCCTATCTCAGCCTAAACATTCCTGCCAAGGAGCTTCAGAGTGAATCAGATGCTGCTGAGAGCGACTCTGAGGAATGAAATGACATAAAGTTTTATGTTAGTGAGCAGGTGCGGTTGGCCCTTTGCTAGGTGTGAGGCTTTCTTTCAAGAGCTGTGATTGGTTGATAGTACAAGACGAAATAAAAGCACGAATGCGCTCCTAATCAAAGGAGTGAAATGATTAGACTGGATTAAGAAATGTGTCATGATGATGAAACTTAAAGCAAAATTAAATAATTGTCACCTCGCATCAAAATGTTTGAACGCACCTTATTTACATCCTCGTAATTTTGATTTCTATTTTTACACGCCAGTCGTTTCGCTACTTTATGTGATATTAATGCGCACTCACCTGTCAGCATTTTATGAGATCACCCGCGGCTGGATTTGGCAAAACGACCAAAATGAAATGGGAAAAAGTTGGAAACCCCCGAACTGGACAGCGCTGCCCAGCTCACAGCTCTGAGAGGAGAAAGGTTTGTAGAAGGGAAATTGGTCCCTGGATCACGGCGACAATTATACGAACTTGAAGCGTGTTGCCGCAGATGAATGCGTCTTTTTCTCTGCGCGTCTTGGTGCTTTTACGCACCAGCCAAAAGAGAAGCATCAAAAGCGAAGAGATGGCATCACACAAGCGAACTTCTAGACGAGCATTTAAGCTACTGACATTATCATGAAAAACAGAAAATACTTTCTCTCCTTTTTTTATATAAAGTCTTTATGAATTTCTCCACTTTTATTCATGTTCATTCAATATTTCTCCTATTATTTGTTTATCCTTAATAAAATTACGTTACTAGAGCCGCATTGAACCCGTCTGGCCGCTGAAACTAATTAATTTCCCTCAATGGGGATGGTGAAGTTTATCTTTTCTACATGCTAATAATTGAATTGTTGTTAAAGAGGTTTATGCTCGTTTCCTCCACTGTTTTATGATGAAGTGGAGCTCGAATGTCTGTGTTCCAATACTTGCAACGTGTTTTGACTCATCCTTTGGGAGCGGGCTAATCCACTTTTTTAGCATTCTGAATAGTTTCTGTATTTCCTCCTTCAGCATGATGCTGCCTCTCCACATCAAGTCAGAGCTTAACAAAATAAAGGCTGGGTTGTCTGTCTGTTTATTTTAAGACTAGGCTTAAAACTTTCCTTTTTGACAATACATTTTATATTACATTACATTTACAACTCGTGTTGGTAGGCTGCTGATAACTTTTATTTTTGCTAAGATGACATGATTGGGAAAGGGATCTTTGGAGGTTATTTGGTTGCCTGATTGCACTTTTTGTGGGGAGACTGTATGAGCAATGCTTTTTCTTTGCTTTAGTGCAGCTGTGTGCTAATGGTGTTCTTTATTATGTGTAATAGTTCTACATTTTTAACACAACTTCAAGGCAGGTTGAGATTTGATTTTGTTTTTTTTAGGTGAGCAAGTTTCACGTTGTGGTTGGGCTGGAAACTGTCAGTCAGATCTGCAAACCCTGCATGCACACCATACATGGTCATTTCCTGGTTCTTTGACAAACAGCGACTTCCTTTGCTTCTCCGTAACAGTTTAGTAAAACGTTTTAGTCTCAGTAGAGGTGAACTTGTAACACCAGAAGATGGATCCTCCTGAAGCATCTGGAGGAGTTCAAGGCAGTAATGTTGGAGAATCCTCGGTGAAAACCAGCGAATCGAAGGTAAAACGTCGCCTTAAACTCTGAGAGTTTACCTTCATCTGTTTCTAGTTATTTGCGCTTAAATATTTTATACTAACATTTAGAACCTGTAAGGGTTTCAGTCCGTGGACGTGCTGGTCATTTGATTTTAATGTTGATCCCAACAGGATGTTTGGGTCATTCCTCCAGAACCTTTTAGAAATGTTCAGTAGTATTAAGATCTGACTGAGGGACCTTTTATAAATACTCAAATGTTCCCTATTTTGTTTGTTGGAATAAAGCTAAGAGCTTTTAGCTGAATGTTTTGGGTCATTATCCTGCTGGAGAACCCATACCTGGTCAATGAGGCTGAGCTTTCTGAAACCAGCCAGCATGTTTCAGGACATGATGCCTTGGTGTTCTCTACCAACCCATTAAAAATTCCATGTTTCCTCTGATGGAGCAAAGAAGTCCCTGAACAAAAGTTGCTCCTGATTCAACAGTTTCTGTGAATAAATGGCCCATAAAGCTCCAGTTTTGTGTCAGTCCAAGGAATGTTCTGCCAGAATCTCTGGAGCTTTTAGGTTTTTTCAGTCAGTCTTTTCTACCTAGTGAAGCCCTTCCAGGTCTTTTACCATGAGACCCTCAGGTCCATGTCCTGGGAGACTGTCTATAATGAACGCTGTATTTTTAATCATGTTTCCAGCTGTGGTCACTGAAACATGAACACTTTAACTGTAACACAGATAATCTTCTTTCTGAGCTCCATATGTTCATGTTCAGAGTGGAGCACAGAAACAGCAAAGCCCCCCCGCAGCAGGTCTGATCACTTTGAGCAGCCTGAAGGACTGAAGATAAGCTTGAAGGCACCTAATGAAGGTTGAACATCTAAAGGGGAAGGATTCTTTTCTATTTTGTGGTACCAGTAACATTTAAGATAAAGATAACCAGAATAAATGCAAAATGCAGCTTTTTAGACGAAAAGAGCTACCAGAGCCAGTCTGGCTCCATGTGACAAAGTAAAACACTCGTGTGCTCTGGAGCCTGCAGGATTATGTGAAGTCCATCGTTCTACAAAGACATTTTGTTAATGAGAGAAAATCCTAACAAACTTTGGTCTTACACCTGAGGCAGGTGATTTTGCAGCTTCCTGTCCTGAGTAAGTACACCATCTTTTATTTTACTTTTCCAGGCAGAAATTATGACGACCAAAAAGCCTATTGTTGGAAGACTGGATCAGCGTGGTTCAGGATACTTCAGTTACTTCAAGCCGTTCATTCCAGCAGAACCATCTTTCCTTCCCATCTCAAGGAGCGAGCTGGAAGCAGCAAATAC
This sequence comes from Fundulus heteroclitus, assembly GCF_011125445.2. NCBI lineage: Eukaryota > Metazoa > Chordata > Actinopteri > Cyprinodontiformes > Fundulidae > Fundulus > Fundulus heteroclitus. The sequence continues at coordinate 44,928,395 of NC_046363.1, forward strand.
AGAGGATGTGGTAAGGCAAGGCGAATTTATTTATATAGCACAATTCAGTACACAGACAATGCAAAGTGCTTTACATGGTTAAAATACAGGAAATAAAGCAGAAAAAAGTAAGTAGGAAAAAGCAGTTGGATTATATTTATATATATAAAAAAAATAAAAAAATAAAAAATAATAATAAATTTGCATTCAATTGTTTAACTAGTGCAGTCGAAGGCAGTCCTAAACAAATTAGTTTTTAGTCTTGATTTAAAGGAACTTAGGCTTTCAGCATTTTTAGTTTTAGTTTTCTGGAAGTTTGTTCCAGATAAGTGGAGCATAGGAACTAAATGCTGCTTCTCCATGTCTGGTTCTGGTTCTGGTTCTGGTTCTGCAGAGCAGGCTGGAGCCAGAAGACCTGAGTGGTCTGGAGGGTTGATGCCCTGATAACAAGTCTGTGATGGATTTAGGAGCTAATTCAGGGATTTATAGACTAACAGAAGGATTTTAAAGTCTATTCTCTGAGATCCAGGGAGCCATGGAAGGACTTCAGAACCGGGTCCATGTTCTCTACGTTCTTAGTCTTAGTGGAAGGACTTCAGAACCGGGTCCATGTTCTCTACGTTCTTAGTCTTAGTGAGGACTTCAGAACCGGGTCCATGTTCTCTACTTTCTTAGTCTTAGTGAGGACTTCAGAACCGGGTCCATGTTCTCTACTTTCTTAGTCTTAGTGAGGACGCGGGCAGCAGGTTCTGGATCAGCTGCAGCGTTCTGATCCACTTTTTAGGCAGACCTGTAAAAACACCGTTGCAGTAATCAATTCGACTAAAAATAAACGCATGGATTAGTTTTTCCAGATCCTGCTGAGACATCAGTCCTTTAATCCTAGAAATGTTCTTCAGGTGATAGAAAGCCGACCTTGTAACTGTCTTTAGATGCTTTTGAAGGTTCAGGTCTGAGTCCATCACTACTCCCAAATTTCGGGCCTGATTGGTGGTTTTTAGCTGAAGTGACTGAAGCTGTGTGCTAACTTTTGATCTTTCCTCTATTGGTCCAAATATTATTACTTCAGTTTTGTTTTTATTCAATTGGAGAAAATTTTGGCACATCCATGCATTGATTTCTTCTAGGCATTTACTTAGTTCCTGAATTAGTTCATAGTCACCTGGTGACATGGTGATGTAGAGCTGTGTGTCGTCTGCATAGTTATGTTGTTATTTCTTATTATCTGGGCTAGAGGGAGCATGTAGATATTGAAAAGGAGGAACCCAGGATGGACCCTTGGGAAACCCCACATGTGATTTTTGTCATCTCTGACGTAAAGTTACCTACTGACACAAAAAAGTCCTTTAAGTAGTATTTAAACCAGTGGAGAGCTGTAGCAGAGAGGCCGACCCAGTTTTCCAGGCGTTCTAACAGAATGGAGTGATCAACAGTATCAAATGCTGCACTGAGGTCCAATAGAACCAGCACGGTGGTTCTTCCACAGTCTGTATTTATATGGATGTCATTAAACACCTTGATCAGGGCGGTCTCTGTACTGTGGTGAGGAAGCCAGACTGGAAAATGTCAAAGCGGCTGGTCATAGTTAAGAAGGTGTTTAATTGTTGGTGGTGGAGCTGATGATTAAGATGCACAGGAGAGCGTATGTAGAGGAAACCAAGAAGATTTTACTGAGAATGGGGCATCTTGATCTGGTGGAGAGATTAGCAGGAGTCAGAGGTGAGACAGCATGAAAGAAATGTGGGAAAATCACCCATTTATCTGGCGATTCAGACATTTTCAAAGTATCTAAAATGTTTTTATCTCATTTATTTTTCAGAGAACTCACCTTTAGTGCAGAAAGTAAGTGATGCCCATTTAGCCAATGATGACACCTTTCAGTTGTAAAAGAAAGATAAAAAACAATCCCACAAAGAAATATTGAGTACAAACTATTAGATAAACTGATGTTTTCCTCTCAGTCCGTTGCTGCTACCACCGTGGTTCACTGTGGGATGTTTTTCATGGAGTGATGTGTTGGGTTTGGGCCAGTGTTGTAGTCAAGTCACTATGCCTCGAGTCCGAGTCCAGGTTCGAGTCTCCAGTGTTCAAGTGCGAGTCAAGTCCAAGTCATTAAAAAAAAATCTGAGTCGAGTCCGAGTCAAGTCACTACTGATCCGAGTCGAGTCCTTATTAATCAAGTCGAGTCCAAGTTCCGCACTAAAGTAAGCATAGCCTACATGTTTTTAAACTTAAAAAAAATCCACACTACACCACATTGCACTAATAATTTAGATATTAAAATCATACACCAAATAATATTCTAATGACATATTAAAATTATAGCCTAATGATATAAAAAAAGTCGAGTCTTTTTCTCAATTTCAGAGTCAGAATGATCTGAATGTAGAAGTCCGAGTCCAAGTTTGAGTCATCAGTGCTCAAGTCCAAGTCAAGTCACGAGTCTCTAAATTTAGCTAATGACTCGGACTCGAGTTCGAGTCTCGGACTCGAGTACTACAACACTGGTTTGGGCCATACCGCATTTTCCTTTTGAAAAACTTAAAGTGTGTCTTCTTCTTCTTAACACTCAATAATCACTTTTTCTGGCCTCGCCTCCATGAAGCTCAGCTCTGTGGAGCCTACGGCTTATTGTGGATCTATAGACAAATCCACCAGTCTCTGCTATGGACCTCTGCTGCTCCTTCAGGCTTAGCTTTGGTCTCTGTGCTGCATCCTGCATCCCTTCAGAATGTCATAAACACACACACACACACACACACACACACACACACACACACATATATATATATATATATATATATATATATATATATATATATATATATATATATACAGGGTTTCACGCAGCGCTATCTCACGATACCGCCTCGCCAACATAAAAAAAAAAAAAACTAACTCGTGCTTGCATGTTTATGTGACGTTAACACGCGTTTTTTTGTTGTTGCTTTCGCGCGTGCGTGAATGGCAGGGAAAAAACACATGGATACCCCCCCCCCCCGCTCTACGACTCGTTCCGCGCAAAACGTGTCATTCACAGCTTTAGTTTAACTGACTGCAGTGCAGATGATCTGCTCAGCCCTTTTTTGCTGCACAGACCAGCACAAATGTAGCAGAATTTATTGACACCAATTTTGTTAGATTGGAAGAAGTTATGGGGGCCAACTTCACTCATGTTGTCTTTGGGAGACGTGTCACTGTTAGACTGTGAAATAACTTCTACTCCACTTTATCCATGTGTCCATTCTTCCCCGAGGTACCCGTCCATTTGTTTAAGTGTGCCACATGTGACATCTTCAGCATTATCTGTTGTTTCCCAGTAACTGCTTTCTGCAGCTCCAGCATCTGTAATCTCATAATCTTTAAAACCGGTCTGGAAACAAAAATGTGTTAAAGGATGGAGGGACACTTACCAAAAGGCAAACTCCAAGAGACGAGGTTTTTGTGTAAATAAAAATGTATCAGTAATCATAAATCCAGGATTAAACAGAAATATAAGCAGATACAAAAGTCAGAAGCTTATAAGGATTGACAAAGTTTGAAAATGTGACAAAACTCAAAAACCCCTTCAAAAAGGCTCTAAGCATATTTATATTTAGATCAAAGTTAAAAACCTGTTTAGAGTTGCTTTTAAATGTTAATATTTTAGTTTGTAGTCCAGCTTGTCTTTTGTCTTGACCTACTGCTACTATTCCACTGCTATGTGCTTTCCTCTGTAATGTTTTCTTTTCTAACATTCTGTTCATGTTCAGCACTTTGAATTGTCTTGTTACTGAAATGTGCTACAAATAAACTTGCCTTATATCAGAGTAAATAACCATGATTAAGATGTGAGAAGGGAACTAATACATGTAATAATCTTTAGAGAAAAGGAGAGCCTGGTGCACACATGCATGGGTGGACCAAAAGACAGGAAGTAAAAGTAAAAGCAGATCAACATTTCCTCTATTCAAAATAAATGTTTTTCAAAATGAAATACATGCATTAATCAAAATGAATATAAACAGAAATTAACCTGTTTTGTTTTCACTGGGTTTACACTGTTTTTAGTATTAAAATTATAAGTATAAAAGCCCACAGCAGTGGCTTCTGTTTATTTGCACACTAGTGATTACGACAGGAACCCATTCTATGAAGCTCTCTGCAGAAAGGTGGTGACCTCTGTGCACCATACGCCTCAGCATCCACTGCCCCTCTCCTTCAGTTTAAATGGTCTACTGCTTCATAGCTGCGTTGCTGTCATTGCCAATAGCTCCACTTCATTCTAAAACCACTGACCACTGACTGAAGAATATTTAGGAGCGAGGACATTTCCTGACTGGACTTCCTTGTTTAGGTTTCATCTTCTCACAGAACCAGGCTGGAGTTCTCTGAGCTCCTGAGAGCGACTCGCTCTTTCACAGATGTCTGTAGAAACAGTCTGCAGGCCTAGCAGCTTAATTATAGTCACCTAGACCCATGGAAGTGATGGAACAACTGATTTCCATGATTTGGATGAGGGAGTGAATACTTTTTGCTATATAGTTTATTATAACACTGGAAAAACAAAAATACTTCTGTTCAGAAAACTAAAATAGACGTTTTGTTAAATACACAAATTCACACATGCACAGATATTTAAGGTTGACTCATTTGATATGTTACACAGTATTTATGTTCTACAGTTGATAGTTTGATGCCTGATTTATATTTCTAAAAGATTTGCTTCTGTTTAATTAACTCTTCTGTGAATTGACCAGGTGGGAGAGATGGAGTCTGTGTTGGAGCTGCTGCTGGAGACGCTGTCCGCTCTGAGCGAAGACAGTTTAAGTCAATTCTGGAAGCAGTACCTGGACCGAGAACGTTCCTTAAGTCCTGCCGGTATCACAGCTCTAAAAGGAGAACCCTTCCCACCGTCTGCTGTTAAGACTGAGCTGGAGATCTTAGCAGTCTCATTGTTGCAGCGTGAGGGAAAACAGGCTGTGGACGTTACTGAAAGGATTTTAACAGACATTAACGAAACACATCTGGTCCAAAGGCTTTGGGATCACAGGTCAAGAAACAAAAGTAAGAGAATAAGAACAAAACCTATTCATCATGAAATCTCCTTTTAGTGAGTTTTTCCCCCCAAATTTCACCTTATTTATTCAGGTAAATGTCATTGAGACAAGGTCAGATATTTAAGAATGCCCTGATCTAAAGACAGATACAGAACTACAACATGTTAAAACAGATTCTAGCCTTTTTAGATGAAATAATCAATCTGGATCAAAACCAATTGATTAAATTAATCAACTGGAAATAAAATAAGACAGTAGCAATTAAAGGTCTCACAGGTTCTGTTTTCTAGCTCAGGTTGATGCATATTTTAATGTGGATCTCTTTATATTGTGGTTCTTTAAGCTGCTTTAATTATCTTCCACTCAGAAAACCCTGATGATCATCTGCCGGCGCTGCTCCACAAAGTGAGTAAAGTCTCTGAGTCTCCTTGACTTCAGAATGCTGCTTGTTTCTATTCTACGTTTCATGGGTCAGACTTAGGACTGTGAAACTTCTGAGTAAAACTTAACATGATCTGGACTTACTTTGTTGAGTTATGGAAATGTAAGCACCCCCTCTATGTTCCAGCCATTTGTAGAACTCTGTAGCAGCATTAACTCTATGCGGGGATCAGTCTCTGACATCACTGGAGGAGGACCCACATTTCTTTCCAGCGTTGCTTCAGGTCGTTTAGGTTTGAAGAAATGAGTCTCTCCACAACTCAGCTGATGAACGACCTGATGACTGCAGGGTGACCATGTCAGAAAAACAAGCCAGGATCATCACCCCCCCCCCCCAACCACCACCATGCTTGGCAGTATCAGGATTTCTGCTTTCTGTGTTTTCTTTCAACATGGTGCTGATGAGCATTTTAGACAAACATCTCCAGAACTCTGGTCTCCTCCATTGTCCCAGAAGTCTGGTCCTTCTTCCAGGTGCATCTCTGCTGACCTCAGTCCTGCTGCCATCTTGGTTCAGGAGAGAAGAGACTTTCTCCTTCAACCCTTCCAAGCAGCCAGACTGGTTCAGGGTCATGACCTTTGACCTTTAACCTGCTACCTGAGTACTGTAGAGTCTAAGGTGGAGCTCCTGGTTAATAATCATTTCTCTGAGCTTCCCACTCTGATCTTGGGCTAAATCTGCTGGATGTCCATCCTGGAAGGGTGGAAGCTGTTGAGACGTTCTCATCCTGGGAATAATGTTTCTCTCTGCAGGATGACGGCCTAAAATGGTTTGTAGGCAAGGCAAAGCAAGGCAGATTTATTTATATAGCACAATTCAGTACAGAGACAATGCAAAGTGCTTTACATGATTAAAATATAGGAATAAAAGCAAGTAGGAATAGAATGTAGAAACAAAAAAAGAACATTAAGAACAGTAAAACAGTTTAACTGGAACATTCAAAGGCAATTTTAAACAAATGTGTTTAAAAACTCAGGCTTTCCGCACTTTTACAGTTTTCTGGAAGTTTGTTCCAGATCAGTGGAGCATAGGAACTAAATGCTGCTTCTCCATGTCTGGTTCTGGTTCTGGTTCTGCAGAGCAGGCTGGAGCCAGAAGACCTGAGTGGTCTGGAGGGTTGATGCCCTGATAACAAGTCTGTGATGGATTTAGGTGCTAATTCAGGGATTTATAGACTAACAGAAGGATTTTAAAGTCTATTCTCTGAGATACAGGGAGCCATGGAAGGACTTCAGAACCGGGTCCATGTTCTCTACTTTTTTTAGTCTTAGTGAGGACGCGGGCAGCAGTGTTCTGGATCAGCTGCAGCTGTCTGATCCACTTTTTAGGCAGACCTGTAAAAACACCGTTGTAGTGATCAATTCTACTAAATATAAACGCATTGATTAGTTTTTCCAGATCCTGCTGAGACATTAGTCCTTTAATCCTAGAAATGTTCTTCAGGTGATAGAAAGCCGAACTTGTAACTGTCTTTAGATGCTTTTGGAGGTTCAGGTGTGAGTCCATCACTACTCCCAGGTTTCAGGCCTGATCAGTGGTTCCTAGTTGAAGCAGCTGAAGCTGTGTGCTAACTTTTGATCTCTCCTCTATTGGTCCAAAGATTATTACTTTAGTTTTGTTTTTTTTCAATTGAAGAAAATTTTGGCACATCCACGTATTGATTTCTTCTAGGCATTTACTCAGTGCCTGAACTGGTTCATAGTCACCTGGTGACATGGTGATGTAAAGCTGTGTGACGTCTGCATAGTTATGGTAGCTGATGTTGTTGTTTTTTATTATCTGAGCTAGAGGAGCATGTACATATTGAAAAGGAGGGGACCCAGGATGGACCCTTGGGGAACCCCACATGTGATTTTTGTCATCTTTGATGTAAAGTTACTTACTGATACAAGTTACCTACTGATACAAAAAAGTCCCTGTCCTTTAAGTAGGATTTAAACCAGTAGAGAGCTATACCAGAGAGGCCGACCCAGTTCTCCAGGCGTTCTAACAGGATGGAGTGATCGACAGTATCAAATGCTGCACTGAGATCTGATAGAACCAACATGGTGGTTCTTCCACAGTCTGTATTTATATGGATGTCATTAAACACCTTGATAAGGGTGGTCTCTGTACTGTGGTGAGCACGGACACCAGACTGGAAAACGGCAAAGCGGCTGGTCGTAGTTAAGAAGGTGTTTAATTGTTGAAATACAGCTTTTTCAATAATCTTACTGATAAAGGGGAGGTTTGAGATGGGCCTGTAGTTCTGGAGTAGAAGTTTGTCTAAGTTGTTCTTTTTCAGCAGTGGATTGATAATTGCTGTTTTTAGGGACTGGAGGAAAACACCTGACAGGAGGGACGTGTTTATTATCTGAGTCAAATCAGACGCTATGCCAGGTAAAACTTTCTTAAGGAAACCTGTGGGTAGAACATCAAGACAGCAGGAGGAGGAACTTAGCTGCTGAATGATCTTCTCTAAGCTTTTGGAGTTTATTTGGCTGAATTGGGACATTTTGTCAGAAGTAGTTCCAGCTGAATACGGCATTGGTTCTGGTGTTGATATGGTAGTGCAAAGTGATCCTCTAACTTTTAGGATTTTCTCAGTAAAGAAGTTAGCAAATTCATTGCAGGCCCTGGTGGAGTGGAGTTCTGAAGCCACGGACACAGGAGGATTTGTTAACCTGTCGACTGTGGCAAATAAGACACGAGCATTATTAATGTTTTTCTTGATGATCTCTGAGAAGAAAGATTCTCTTGCATTTTTCAGTTGTAAGTTATATCTGTTAAGTCTCTCTTTATAGATTTCATAGTGAACCTGGAGTCTGTTCTTTCTCCACCTGCGTTCAGCTTTTTGACACTCCCTTTTTTCACCTCTAACTGCTGGAGCATTTCTCCAAGGAGATTTTTTCTTCCCGGAAACAACTTTCACTTTAACTGGAGCAATGCAGTCAATGATGTCTGAGACTTTAGACTGAAAGTTATCTACTAGCTCATCTACTGAGTTGCAGCCCAAGGTTGAAGTATCAGAGTGGCATTGTCCTTAAAGGTGCGTTTTCTTACGATGTCCCTTTGGCTAAATGAGTCACTGGTAATTATGCTTTCAAAGGTAACAGAAAAGTGATCAGATAGGTTAACATCAGTTACATTGACTTTAGAAATCTTTAGACCCTTAGTGATGATTAAGTCTAATATGTGTCCCTGTTTGTGTGTTGGCTGTTTAACATGTTGAGTTAAATTAAAGTTTCTACTGTCACACAGTTCTTTTGCACTTCTGTCTTCAGGGTTGTCAACGTGAAAGTTGAAGTCTCCCACAATAATTAAAGTCATAGTCAACACATATCACAGACAGGAGGTCACTAAAATCCTTAAAAAAGTTTGATGTGGACTTAGGAGGCCTGTAAACATTCAGAAACATAGTTTGTACCGGGCCCTTTACCTGGAGAGCCAAATGTTCAAAAGAGTCAAATTTTCCCAAAAACACCTTTTTACACTTTAGTGAATAATTAAACAATGTTGCTACTCCTCCACCTTTCCTTTGCTGTCTGCTCTCACAAAGGAAATTGTAGTTTGGAGGTGTCGACTCCATAGCTGCTTCACTAAATTCATGCAGCCATGTTTCTGTTAAAAACATTACATCAAGATTATTGTCAGTAATGAAGTCATTAATTAAAAGGGATTTTCCTGACAGAGATGTGTTTAGTAAACCTAGTTTATATGACTTAGTAGTTGATAGTGTCTCTGTGACAGGTTGCATCTGACAGTTTATGACTTTTAAGTATTTGTTTCTGTTTATCCTTTTGTTTTTCTTATTTCTGCCACGTATTATCACAGATATTCCATAATCTCCGGCAAAAGACCCAGGCTGATGCTGGGAACTGTCATGTCTGATAAACGTGTGGCCAGGGCCCAATCTGTATCACAGCGAAGTAATTTTGAGTTCCTCAGTACCAGAGTGTTCTGAGATACGTAGAGGAGGAGGATCTGAGGCTCTGAGGCCTTTGGAAAATCCTGGTTTATTCACAGCAGAATGGCTATGTGGAGAGGATGTCATCTGTAGGCCAATCTTAAATACTTTGTTCATGTTGTGAGAAAATTCCAGAAAAAGAACTTCTGGGCTTTGTGTAAAAGAATGGGAGGCGGGTCCAGTCTGGACCGGTATTCGTGACGATGGAGGTTCTTGGTCCTCTCTTTGTCCTGCTGAGATCTGGGATGAATCCTCCTGTAGCTCTGACAACGCCTCATTCTGTGTCATCTTTCTGGCCATCTTTATCTTGGCTTGTTCGGGCTGCACTGGGCTTATCTTTTGTTTTGGCACTGGATGTTCCTTGTTTTGGGACAAAGCTGATGACGCATGGTTCACAGAATAGAAGATGTTTGAAATCAGCCGTTTTGCACCTGACCTATTTAGAGAGAAACGATCTCTGTTGAACAGATGTCTTCTTTCCCAAAATATGTTAAAGTTGTCTATGAAGGTTACAGTTGTTTCTTTGCATGTTTTTTCCAGCCATTTGTTTAGCATCAGAATTCTGGAAAAAATCTCGTCTTCACAAGTAACGGGGGCACGAGGGCCGCTGATAAACACCTTGACATTAAGGCCATCAACTAAGTTCAACAGACGAATGTAGTCCTCTTTCAATACTTCTGATTTTCTCTCGAAGGTGTCACCCAGGGCTACAGCTTGTATTATGAGTTTTTCCAGGGTCGGGCGTTCTTTCAAGACCCCTGGAAGGTCTGTCTGAAGGATATCTAAAACATCAAAAACCAGGCTACAGCTCCCGTCGTTATAGATCAACACCTCTGTGTTTTTCTTGTTACAGAAGAAAAATCCCCCTTACAGATCCATTGCATAAAATCAGGGTCCTTGGCCCCGTGGCATGTCTTTTCTGTGATGTCTTAGAACGAAAATCGATGACATACCTCTGGTTTTTGTCCTCCTGGGTCACATTTTGGAGCGGAGCGAATCTGTTTCGTAAAGGAATTCCAGCATTTCCAGCAGGTTTACTCCTATCATTTGTTTTGAGAACAGCCCGCTGTTGTTTCACTTGTCTTGGGACATCTCTCTATAGTCTCGGCCAGTTTTCTTTGTCTAGGTGTGGGGTTCGTTGATCCTTTGGTCTTGCACCCAGAGTGGTCCAGGGATTCTCATTTTCCTCAGGGATCTGTTTGTTCGCTGAGTCGCTGGGCTGGTGGTCACCGCTCGGAATCACAGGCAGGGTTGTTTCATTTCCATGCGCGGCGTTTACATCATAATTCACTTCGAGTCAACAGATTTTCAGTTCCATAACAGCTATCTTCTGTAAAAGCTTGTCAAAGTCCATTGTGGTGAAGGAAGGCATCTTTTCAAAATCAAAATAAAAAAATAAGTAAAAGAAAATAAATAAAATAACTAAATCCAACTTCCTGTGGTTTAGGTTAAGAGATAAAAAGGAGATAAAAAGTAAAAGGCAGGAAAATGCAAGCAAGCAGGGAGCAGAGAAAAAAGCGTCCGAACAGGCAGAGAGGCGGAGAGTTGTAGATGACCTTTGAACCCTCCCCAGGTTGATGGGCAGCAACAGCTCCTGCTTTGAGGTGATTGTACCTCTGTAAGGGAGGTGGACAGGTTAGTGAGTCACTCACAGGAAGGCAATAAAGGAACGCTGGAAGGTCCTCTCACACTGGAGGAGTCAGGAATATATAGAGCAGCCAACAGGTGCAGCAGCACCACTAGTTAGAGGAGTCACAGGTGCATGAAGTCAGGGAGTGATTGCCAGAGCAGCACAGGGAGCAGAGAGTGACGTCAGCAGCAGAAACACATGTTACACCCTGGATGCTTCAGAGCAGCAAACTGAGAAAACTCCTGCTTTAGTGAAACAGGACAGTGAACTTTACATTATCCTATGATGGTAAATAATTCAGAACTTTAAAGTTATCATTGGGTTTGCATAAATTAGTGCAGAATAATTAATGTAATTACAATTAACAGATTGTAAATATGTAGATACATTACTGAGAAAGTTATTATCATCAAAAGACTCCAGTCTCAGATGAGAACCGGAAGTAGAAAGTTACGAAATGTGTCGTTGCACCCCCCCCCCCCCCCACAAACACACACATTTGTAAAGGTCCTCATAACAATTACATGATAAGCTGTAATTCTGGATGAATTCTCCTTAAACAGGCGTCTTATATTTCAGGCAGCAACGATGGCAGCTGTGAAGGAGCTGCTTTTGGAAACACTGACTAATTTGAATCCTGTAGTCCTTGAAAAGTTCAAGATCTTCTTAAAGTTCACGTCCTTCCAGAAGAAATTACCAGAGATCCCATGGAGCAATCTGCAATGGGCCGACTGTAGATCAACAGTGAATCTGATGTTGGCCACATACGGTCAGCGGTGTTTGGAGGTGACCAGTCAGGTTCTAACAGACATGAACCAGACTGATCTGTTGGCGTATCTGCCAGAGAAGAGCGATGGAGCTGAAGGTAAGCTGAACTACGCTCCTCAGTAATTCAGAGCACTGATTTCCAACGTCTCGTCCATGCCAGCGTGGGCTTAAACCTGCAGGAATATTGTGTTCTGGGTGAAGCAGGAGCTCCTGTTCTCCACTAACTGGGTTGATGAAGTTCTGCAGACCTTCTGGTGGTTCCTTCTTCATTTTCCAGCTTCAGTTCTAAATTAATTTTTATCAGAGTGGGATTAGCACACATATCTGAACATCAGGGTTTCTGAATAAATGGGCTCCAAGCATCGCCTCAACTTTACATTTAAAAGAAAACAGGTCCCTTAAAAAGTAAAAACAGCAGCTTATTGGTTATTTAACATTCTGTTGACATGTCTTCTCACCAACTGGCCTCAATAGTAGAGGAGCAGCTTCAACCTCCAATGCTGCCTCCTTTGTTTTAGCTGGAAGCTTTAGTGTCCCTGTGGTTAGTCTTCTGTAGAAACTATATTGTTCAGACATTCATATTGACATTCAAGTTATCATCAAATCTTTTTCCCCTCAGAGAAACTTTCTTTGGAAGAACTTTGGCCTGGACTGATCGACAAAGTGAGTAATCTGTGACATCAAACACAGCAACTTTCATCAAATGCTTAAAGGTCTAAAATGTGCTCAGCATGAAAATTATGCTACATTACACATTGTGTTCATTTTACTCTTTAATTACAAAATAAAGCTGCATTCATTAAGCTGGCAAAAAGATCATATAAGCAGTTTAAAGCCCCAGGAAGTAAGTTTTACACCCTTTAAAGTAGTGGTGCGCTAAATGAATTACAAACTCTCTCGTTGTTAACAGCGTAATAACTACTACAGAATCACAAATGTGACAATGTAAACATGTCCTCCATGTATAAGCTACTGCTAACAGCTCATAGCTACGGTCTGTGTGTGAAATTCTTTTTAGCACAGTTACCAAATTCGTTATTATTAACTTTGGCCTTGTTTTTTTCTCTAAAGTCAGTAGTAAATTTGTTCAGTTACATTTATTTTGGTCCTGTTTCTCAACAAGAAGCCACTTATTTACAATCTAAAATTAGCACTACAGTGTTAAGGGTTGGTTATTGAGTCCGAATTCAGCAACACACAGAGTTTTGCCTTTAACAGTTTTATTGAAGATTGTGGAGTATGGCTGAGGAGAACCAGAGTTCTGTACCAGACTGAACGAGGTGGAGATGACAGCTGGAGAAGGCAGACGTGAGGGAACACCGGCAGGTAGGCGAGAGGCGAGGGCAGGCAGACACAGGTGAAGCTGAAGGACTGCAAGCAGACATGAGGAAGGGAAGAGCAGCTGGCTTGAGGCGGAGGAAGGCGGTGAGGAAGACGACGAGGGACGAAGGGCGCTGGGAGAAGAAAGGCGTGAGCAGACGTGGGAAGGATGGTGACGAACCAGCAGGGAAGGGAGGACTGAGGAGTCCTTAAGTAGGTTGACTGACAGGTAAATTGAGTCCAGGTTGATTGGTGACGGCAGGTGGAGAAGATCTACGGTGAGTGGAATCGGGGCTGTGTGGGAGATGGAAAGTGCTAGAACTGTTCAATATAGAAGACAGATAGGGAAAACTCATAGGCTAACAGGTTTATCCCCATTGGCTACTGTAATTAAAAATGGCGACACTACAGACCATACAGACTGTGATAGGAGACCCAAACCCTTGAGATAAGGGATCTTAGAGCATGCTGAAGTTATCAAGAGATCTAAATTTTTAGCCACATTAGCAGAATTCTCTCTAAATGAGACTTCAACCATTAAGTTATTAGTTGTGGAGGAGCAGTGTGGTTTTAGTTTTGGTTGTGGACCAGATCTTTTCTTTTACAGAATTGATGAGGACTTCAAGAGAGTTTAGTTGATAAGACCTGTGCCAAGGTTTTATTTTGGGGTGTTGCAGATGAAAAGGTTAGCTCTCGTACTTTTAAAAGTTATGCGGACCTTGTAAACCCAAAGCAAGTTCCTGTTGGACTATAGCAGGACAGCTCATCACACATTATATTTAGGGTGCTTGGGAACAGGATCTTAAGACCTGAACATGGAGAAGAGCTTTTATGGTGTGGAAACCTTGGGATCATGTGGTTCTGAAGTCATGACCACTGGAACGGTCCAAAGCTGGGATGAGAATCAGCCTCTAATGCGATGGTTCTCAACTGGAAAAAGGAGGACTCGTCCCTCTGAGGGATGGGTGAGAAGGAGCAGGATATGCTTAAATGGATGGGAGCCTTGTCTTCTCTAATTCTCTAGAGTCAAAGGTGAAGCCATCTGTCCAACAGCTGAATCTCCGTCCAATTTAGTTCATCACCAGAACAATTATTCTAAACAGAGCAACAGATCTACAGAAGAATATCTGAAAAGTACCAGAATCAAATGTTGCAGTGGCCCAGTCAAAGTCCAGACCTCAGCCTGATTGAACGCTGTTTAAAGTGAGAAGCTGATGAATTTGGCTCCAGCCACTCTATTGAGGAAGGTTCTTAAATCTGGATCTCATTCATTCGGTTCTCCTGACCAAAACCTTGGAACGTAGACAGACGTGAATCAACTGCTTCACCGTTTGGACCAGCGGTTTTATTCAGATAAGAAATACCTTTATTGTCCCACAATGGGAAAATTCAGGCATGATATCCAGAGGATTTCTTTGTCAACTCAATCCCTGCTAGGTGCTTATTGCTGTGAACAACAACCCCACATCATCATTCCTCCACTATCCTGCTTGACAGTCGGTATAAGCTGACGTTGCTGTTTCCAGAGAAGATTTCCAGCAGTTTGATAAGATTTCTGCTGGTGAATAATCCACCTCTCTTTAGAATGATTAGCTTTATTTAATAGTTTAGAAAGTACGCCGTAACCCTTCCCAATAGAAGCAACAACTGGCTCTCTCACCTGACCGATAAAAGTAGAAACTGTATTCTGTATTTTACTCAGAGTTTTTATGTTTGTTTAATTATGATGAATAGCTGTACACTTTTAAATATATACTTATTTTATTCCTCTGGTCCTTAAACAAAAAATTATATCTTCACCAGACAGAACATTTTATAGATAATGATGTAAATTGTGATGGTGCAGTTTTAGCCTGCCTGTCTCCCCATGAACTTACCAGCTCTTTCCACCTCTCAAGCAGCTCAGCTCTCACTCCACCTCCTCATTAGTTCCACCTGCCGTTCCTAATTATCCCGGACTCAGTACACCTGCCAACACCTCTACTTAAACCTCCCTCAGTCTGCTCTTCCCCGCCGGATTGTCTTCATCCAAACCTCGTCCTGCCTTGTGCTTCTCATGCCTGCCAGCCAGAGTTTCCTACATCTGCCTGCCAGAGTTCCCCTCGTCGACGCCCGCCTGCATGTTCTCTCTCTGCTGTGCTGCTGGTTCTGCTGCTACTCCAGCGCTCCAACAACTCTCTGTGCTGTCGGCTAACCTCATACCCCGGCGTTCTAAGAACCAGCTCTGCTGCTGAGCTTCCGGCTCCTGCTGGACCTCAGCTCTCTCACGCCTGCCCTGTATGCTCCTTGGCTCTCAGCGTCTCCCTGGGTCTACATCACCCGCAGTCCTTCAGCTCCCGCCATCTACATCCTTCTGCCCCAGCTCAGTTAAGACTCTGGTTCTCATCCTCCACAATCCATCAACCTTCAATAAACTCTTTAAAACGAAACTCTGTGTGCGGCTGAATTCGGGTTCAAACTCCACAAACCCTGACATAAATATTATTAGCATTTTATTGATTTTCATCTTTTACTAATCATTACTGTCACGCTGGGATCTAGATCTCTTCCTTCTGGTTGATTCCTAAGATCCCAGAGCGGAGAGGAACCAGGTGTTGGGTCTTTGTAGCCGGCTTGATGTTCCCAGCGGCCCGAGAAGGAAGTTCTAGGGTTCAGGGTTAAGGTCCAGGGTAGACTCTCCTGAGATCAGCATAAAAATGAATCAAGAGCAAATGTGAAAACCTGCAACTTAATGAGTAAAACAACGTGAAGGTGATTAAATATTTTCTTTTTATTACCAGGTAGAAGCCATGGAGTCTGTTTTAGAGCTGCTGTTGGAAACCCTCGGTGCTCTAAATGAAGAAGAGCAGCGTTTATTCATCGACTGGATTTTTAAGAAAACTTTGTTGATTGAGGATCGTTTTCTGTATCAATTTCACATCGGAGAAAGATTTTTAGACCTGCAGGCTGCTGTGTTTGAAATGGTGCAGCTGACCGTCCTGAAGTCTGTGGAGACAACTAAGAAATTTTTAATAAAGATAAAAAGGCCAGATCTGCTTCAGATGATTGAAACGTGCAGCAAAAGGCAGGAAAGTAAGATAATAAAGATTAAACATGTTAATATATTATTTAACCTTCTCCTTTTGATTTTAATTACTAATATCTTTGTTGTTTTCCTCAGAGAAACTCTCAGTGGATGAGCGCTGCTCTGCTGTCGTGCACAAAGTGAGGGTTCTAATTTCACTCCGATTAGGTTGATGTCTTTAGTAATAATGAGATGCTGAAGCTTAAAAAGGGTCGAAAGTTTGTTTATAATTTGCCAAATAAAGAAAAAATACATCTGAAATACACTAACTTCGAACATCTGCTGAATTTTGTGGCAGAATGATAAAGTTTTATGAATCTGTATAAAAACCATCAGAACATTTCTGAATGATATGTTGATGTTTCAGGTGGCTCTGATGGCAGCTTTCAAACAGCTTCTCACAGACGTCCTGAGAGATTTGAAAAAACAGGAGATTAAGGACTTCAAGAAGTTTCTGAAGTCAATCCTATCGCCCTCTGACTATAACCCGTACCATTCTCCTTTGAGTTTGGAACCTGTCCCAGTTACAGTCAATAGGATGATGAAGACGTTTGGTCTGCGGTCTCTGGATGTTTCCATGGAGATTTTAAGGGACATTAACAGGAACGATCTGGTACAGAGGCTCCTGGAGAACAGCTCAGGACTCAAAGGTAATTAAAACAAATCTAAATCTGTATTCTGTCATCACCAATGAGCCGTACGTAGAGTTCCTCTTGTAGCTTGTTGCAAAAGGACCTCAGCCTTCCTTAGGATGGGAGAACATCTTATCCTGAAGGTCCTGAGTTATTATCCACCTTCATCAGATGTTCCTAGTTCACCTTCACTACTCGTCTGAGTTTATCTGGTCGAGGTCAAACACCAGTTTCCCATTTCTCCTGGACCTCTGTGTTTCTGTTTGCCGTTTCCTTGACCAGCCATTAATTTCCCAGATGTTATCTCTGTATCCTGTTCTGTCACAGCTGAACTGCTGTTTGATGCATCACCATCTCCAGGCCCCTGCCCTCCCTCACCACACGGCTCATAAGGCACCCAGCCTGCTCATTAATCCCTGTGGGTCTACATTGTGTCGCTCCCTGTTGCTCCTTTGGGGTGAGCCTATTTAGGCAACAGAAACAGGGCTGGACCACCAGGTCCAGGCTGAAAGCTCTCCCCCAGGACCAGCTGGTCCTCAGGCTTCTCTGCTCTGATCAAATTGTCTTATTTTGTGTGATTTTGCAACATAAAGTGAATAATGAATAACTCAGAGCTCTTTGCCACATAATGGAGGCAATTGTCTAAAACTGAGATCCAGCTTTCAACAGACTCTCAGCTTCCAGGTAGAGGCTGTTCCTGGATCTGGTGGTCCTGCTCTGCTCCACAGCCTGCTGTGAGAGGGAAGGAGGACTAACTGTGTGTAAGGGGGGGGGTCCTTCAGGATACTGGAGAACCATTTCCTGCATCTGGAGGTCTACATGTCCATGGTGGAGGATATGCTCCTTCCCACAGTCCTCTGTGGTTCTCCTGGTGTTCCACCTCCTGCCTGTAGTCGGACTCGTTGTTTCAGATCAGCTGAATCAAATACTCATTAATTACTACATTACGCTGTCGTTTGACTAATTTTACCTCTTGTTTCATGATTTTCTTCTGTTATTCTATAATGAAAATTCATTTAAAATCCTACAGAAGACAATGTTTTTGTTTTCTTTATCAGGAAAAGTGTCCGTTGATGAATATCTGAGAGCAGACGTGTTAAACAGAGTAAGTTGGACTTTCTACTACCTGCTTTATTTCTTCTCAGAGAAATTCAGTCAAATTCAAACCATGCTCTGGGTTTGAGATGCACCAAGACAATCAGAGATGAGCAGCATTATAACAGAGATAAACCAACCCTGACAATACCATAAATATGATCCAAAGTTTTCCCTGAACTTAGTGGATGAGAAAAGCTGGAGGCTCCTTGCACACTTTCTACATTTCAGAGATAAAAACAAAAAACACAAAATAGAAGGAATAGAAGGAATAGATTACGGTTCCAATTATTCCCAGTTTAAGAAAAAAAAAAACATGCAAACAGAAAGTTATCTCATCACTCCTTAGAAAATATAATTTGCTAAATAAGTTTTTTAAATGTTTCAGGTGCCAGCAAAGGTTTCTCTAAAACGTACTCTCCGGAAGATGATGAATGACCTGGATCGCTGGGATGTCAGGAAATTTAAATGGTTGCTGCAGTTCACATGTTTCCAGAAAGGCCTCCCAGACATCCTAAACAGTAGGTGGAGGTCCAGGTCCTGGTTCAGAAGAAGTTTGGTGGATCTGGGAGGAGGAGGACTGGATCCACCAGACTTGGTGGATCAGATGGTACAGAGACTTGGCCAAGAGTCTGTGGACGTAGCCAGGGAGGTTCTGACGGACATGAAGAGGACAGATGTGGTACAGAAGCTGACAGGAAGCAGCTTAGGATCAAAAGGTTGGTGCTATGAAGAATTAAGATTATGAAGAATTAAGATTATGTTTTAAAAGTTAACTTTCAAAATGTTGTTCTCTCTTTTCTTCAGAGGAGCTACAGTCTCTGTTGCTCCAGAAAGTAAGTATGATCACATCAACACATCTTTACTTCCTCAGACTTTCAACTGTATAATCTACCTAACACCCAGAAACATTTAGAGATCACACTGATGCATTTTGGGAAAACAGCCAAAAAATTACAGCGGACAGGAAGACAACGTGAGGAAGAGTAGAAAACTTTAACCAAATAAAACAGTGTTATGCCAGAAACCTGTTTGATTATGAATATTATTATTAATTATAATTTCCTATTATAATTTAATAATAGTTCATTCAAACTGAAATGGTAGCTATAACAAATATAATTAAAATGGTTGTGATCCAACCAATGAAAATGTCTGTTATTCAGTTGTTAACTCAAAAGGAGGTACTTCTTTTGCTCTTAGAGATCACTCAACTTCTGGACCAAAATAACCACAAACAATTACTATTTCACACGTTATTATTTATTAAACTAATAATTCTCTGTTACATTTATTCTTCTTAATAAAACACTAGGAAACACTATTCGCTACACAAAGAACATGCAAAAGAGAATAAATGAAAATAAAACAAGTCAAAAATGGATTAAATGAGAGATAGCAATTCTTAATTCAATTCACAGTTGTTTAACGTCACATTCGAGAAGTCGGCACTTTGACATAGCAGCGTTGAAAGACAAAATAGCCCTGAGATAACACAACTGCAGTACCGAAAATAGACCTGAAGCCAGACAGGGAACGCCTCTGTACCGCACAACTAGTCTCTAGCACTCATGCACCGTGGGATTTACCTGTCATTGAACTTGAAATAATCCCAGAATTATATCCAATAAAGTTTTCTTCCATGTATAAATAGAGCCTAGTACTATGGCAAAAGCGGTAATATTCCATTTGTGGAATAAACCTGTTGGGCTCTCTTTGGCATAAAGTAAACAATTCTTGATTCAATCTTCATGTCTCATCCTTTCCACGCCTCCTTTTATTCCTGTAAATGCAGGTTTCACTGTTGCTGGAAATATTCAGCACACCCCTCTGCAGAAATACCTCGTTATTTTTTATGTGTCTTGTCTGGCTGTGTAACATCAAGAATTGCTGTTTTAATGCCAGAGAAAGCCCAAAGATTTCATTTCCCAACTAGAACTTTACTGCTTTTGTCTAATAACACAGGCTTGGGACGATTTAGGATTTACTGTAAAATACCTGACCTGTCGGTCATCTCCCTTTGAAAAGCTCCCGTTACAAATAACGCAGCATAGTTACAACTTAAACTGGCGATTAACGATTAAGGCCAAGCGACTAATGATTAAGGCTGGGGCCAGTTTAACAATAACTGCTCTGGGCAATCTGAACGGGCTAATCAGCTCCTCATCATCATGTTCCAGCAGGATCTCTGAAAAATACTTCCTCAACATTCTTCCATCAGCGATGTCCTCCAACAGTGCCGACGCAGCCATCCTTCCACATTTACGTACAACTTTTAACTTTTATTTATTGACACGTGTGATTATCTCCACCTTGTCCGCTCTAAGAACCATCAAACCAGAACTATTTGGAGTTAATCTGCTGAATTGTCACAGTTTTCTTTTTCTGTAAGAGTGAAAGTGTTCCTAAAATTCTTTATATATATTTGATGTGCATCGGCTCACAGAGAATAGCCTGTGTTGTGTCATTGACTTTGCAGCAATCCCTCATACCAAGCATGCATGAGGGAACAGTGGACAGGAAAATTCCCCTTTAACAGTGAGACAATTTGGCTGTTATATAAATTAATCACACATAGACTGAAACATTTCAAGCCTATATTTCTTGTAATTCTGATAATAATAATAATTCTGAAAACGCAAATCAGTGTCTCAGATTATTAGAGTATTGTGAAAAAGGGTTAGGGTTAGGTCTCTCAGTTTGGATCAGTAGGGCGACACCATGATTGAAAAGAAAGCTGACTGTACAGAGATCCAGAAGACAGGCACTGATCTCCTCCACAAGGAGGGGAAGCCACAGAAGGTTTTTGCAAAGAACCAGATGCTCACAGGGTGCTGCATCCAAGCATATTCGTAGAAAGTTGAGTGGAAGGAAAAAGTGTAGTAGGAAAAGGTGCTCCAGCAACCGGGAGAACAGCAGCCTGGAAGGGAAGGTCCACCAAAGTTCAGTCGGGAATTTGAAAGAGCTTTGCAAGGAATTGACTGAGACTGGATCAGTACACCAAGAACCACAATCCACAGACAGATCCTATAAGTATCTTACCTGGTCTAAGGAGAAATAGAACCAAACTGTTGCTTGGTGGTCCAAAGTCCTCTTTTCAGATGAAAGTAAAGTTTTCATTTGATTTGGAAATCAAGGTCCCAGAATCTGGAGGAAGAGAGTGGAGAGGCACATAATCCACGTTGCTTTAAGTCCAGTCTGAAGTTTCCTCAATCATTGATGGTTTGGGGCACCATGTCATCTACTGGTTCTGGTCCACTGGCTTTTCTGAAGTCCAGATGCTGGTTTTATTTTCCAACAGGACTTGGTACCAAAAGCTGGTCCAATGGCCAGGGTGGTTCTGTGCTTAATTGAGAAAAAAATGGGCCTGACCAGAACCCCTTAGAGAATCTAAGGAGTATTGTCCAGATTAAGATGAGAGACACCAGAACCAATGGTCCAGATGACCTGAAGGCTGCTATCAAAGCAACCTGGGCTTCCAGAACACCTCAGCAGAATCACAATTCTTGTAAAAGGAGCTCAGACCTGGTACTCAGGGCAATATTACAAGAAATTAAGGCTTGAAATATTTCTCTCTATGTGTAATTAATTTATACATGAGTCTAACTTCATGAGAAAAGAGACAAAAACATGGATCTTTACACAATATTGAAATTTTTGGAGCAATAGCTGTGTATATTCAAATAAATACATGATATGTTTCACCCCTCAGGAAGCAAGTCTAACAGCGGTTATGGAGAAACTTCTGAAAAAATTGGAAGTTTTAGATGAAGCTGAGTTTCAGCGTTTTTGGGAAACCCTACAGAAGACAGCCATGAAGCACAGGAGAAGAACCCCGACCTACTTTAATGAAACGAAATGGAAAGTGGCCGAGCTGATGTTGGAGCAGTTTGATGAACAAAGTTTAGACGAGGCGATGCAGATTTTAAAGCAGATAAATCGGTCTGATTTGGTACAGAAGATTCCAGTGAAAATCTCGACAAGTAAGTTAAGGGAAACCAACTTCTGATTAATGCAGTATGCTGATCACGATGGGTTATCTTTCTCTGATTAATATAAGATTTTTAAATCCGATAAATAATCAACATTTTCAATGCTTGTGGAGTTTATTTCTGAGCATTAAGCAGATTTTATTATAAACATATCATGTTTAAGATTATCCCAGATTATCAGTAATAAATGGATAAGATATTAAATTACCAGTAATATATCCAATGATTTGATCACCAGTCTGTGTCTTGACCATATGTGATTAGAAATCGCATATCGTAGTTTGCCAGCTTGTCACAATACTTACAGAAGTGAATATTGGCAACATATTTCCTGCCAAATGGGAGCATATAATGCATCTGAAATCATAACTTCTAACAATTTAATTTAGGCATAACTAGAATGCACTTCTAGTTTAGACATTACAGTCAGGCAGTCTTGTAGACAGCTCAGGGGTCCTATCAAGTAGTGTACCGTAATGCTCTGAATATCCATTGAGCGGAGCGGCTTCGTTGCTAGCCAAAGTCGTACTTACACATTTTAACAGATTTATGAGATTGTACCACATAAAATCGGCCAGCAAGCACAACGGTAATCATATATAAGACGCATCATCAATTTTTGAGAAAATTTATGGATTTTAAGTGTGTCTTATAGTCTGAAAAATACGGTAGATTGTGCAGAACAACCCACTCTCATGGCAAATGGGACCCCGGATGAATAAGGTTTAATAAGGTTATTGTTTCTCTACAAGGACCTGTTAAACGCCTGGATGCCAAGGAAACTAAAGGAGTGATGGTAATTATTCAGTCACTGAATTGTGATATTTACACGTATCTCATCTGGGTGAAGAGTCAGAAAGTAGCATCTGATCTGTGTCCTACAGCCGGACTCCAGCTGCTGGACTGAACTTGTACCTGAGGAAAACCGGACAGATGCAGAAGCTCCAACCTACAGGTGAAATGAGCCTCATCAGCACTGCTGCACAGGAAACTGGAAACTTCAAATAAATGTTTTTTTTTTTTTTTTTTTTGCCTAACCATATTTCAGCTTCCGGTGTGAAGCTGGACACTTTGAATGCAGCGTCTCTGGTCTGCGTTGGGTCTGTTCAGAAAAGGTAATTTTTAAGTACCGGTTCTGCTCCTGGGACGGACACATGGAGAAGATAGAAAGCAGAGGATACATGCCTGCAGGTCCTATGATGGACATCACCCTCATTACGGGGAAGATGATGGAGGTGTTCCTGCCACACTGGATCTGTACTGGTAGGAGAACACGATGGTGGCAAACTTTTTAACATGATGGATTCAAACATTTCCTCTCGGTGTCTCACTGCTGTGTTTTATTCAGATGACATCCCTAAACCTTTGGACTGGTTTGCAGTCCTACACATGGACGACTGCGGAGACGTTGTGGAAAAAGTCTCTGAGGTCTCATCAGCACATGTCAAACTGTCTGAACCCATTTTCTCTCCGAGAGCGGCGCTGATGAAAATTGGCTTTCCTGTGAAAATCAGCTGCAACGTGTTGATCTATCAGACCAACACAGCTTTCCTCACACTGCATGTTTACCTCATCCCACGGGATCCAGGGTTACAGCAGGTAATCACAGGTCTACCAGTGTGGAGGAACACAGCTCAGACACAATACTTTCACTTGTTTTGTTTTTTTGTTGTTTTTTTGTTTTTACAGAAAATGGACCAGGAGGAAACTTCCAATGGATACAAAGTGATCCGAAAGCCAGGCCCAGAGAAGTCCCTGAAAATAAAAGATTATTTCATCCTCACATCAGATCTGGACGCAGCAGAAGTTTCTCCTAAAGTAGGTTTGATGCAGCTTTAGATGTTTTTTCATCAGACTCTACATGCATCTAAAGGCCAGTTTATTGTAGGATCACAGCTAGACCGCACAATACATAACAAATATATCGTCTACATCACTGTTGGTAAATATGAGCTAATTATAGAAGCACCATGGGTTCAGTCAGTAATGCATTTGGTGATACTTTTTAAAATACTGTATATAATTTAGTAAGATTGTGCTAAAAGCATTTCATCCCTGTCTTTTCTTTAGACGGGAATAAAACTCAGATATCCAAGAGGAGAGCCAAATTTCTTTGAGGTGTACGTTGAAAATGCAAACAGAAACTTCAGTCTGATGCTCAGACCCGACGGAGAGGACCAGCCAGTGTGGGATTGTACTGTTCGAAAAGGTCTGTTTCAGATCAGTGAATTTCACTTAATGTATTTACAACAAAATGCTCCTCAGAGGAACTTCACTGCTTGATTTGAGCAGCTTTGCTTCACAGAATGAGGAAGAACCCACCTGATTGGTTGGTTTTAAATTTGGGTCAATAAGAGAAGACCTGTTTACATGAACTGATTTATTTGCATTTCTGTTTCAGATGAGTATCAAAGCAGTGGCCAGGCACAAGGTGAGACAAACTGGTGGATTGTACAAACGTTTTCACACCCCTCAAGAGTAAAACCTCAATGGGGTAACTTTCTGAAACCGATTAACACAAAGTTAAGCATGACTGTGAGGTGGAAGGAAAGCGATAGATGGTTTTCACCATTTTTTACAATAGAACTGCTTTTAATCATCTTATTTGTCTATCTTTGTATCTTAGTTGTATTGTTTTTATTTCAGTTGTACATGTTCAGCCCTTTGTTGACTGAAAGTGTTTTAAAGTGCTTCATGAATAAAGGTGGGATGGTATGGTGTTTCACTAGAGAGATTATGTGAGGGGATGATGTGCAGACTCCAGTTTGTGCACATGAAGGCCTGAAAGAAACATTTTGGTCTCACCAGATCAGAACATCTCCTAACACATCTTTACTGTGTCTTACTGTGTCATGTTTAGTTTATCTGCTCTGCCCAGGTTTCAACCAGATTACCTCACATCAACAACTCTCTGACACAACTTGAACTGTATGAATAGTTCATTTATTGTACATCTTTTATAAAGATGGATAATCTGTCAATTTTTAACCCTTTTCTCCTCAGAGAAGCAGCGTTCAGATGAGCATCTGTCTGCAATGATGCAAAGAGTGAGTAAGATAATTTTCTAACATTTGAGGATTATAAAAGGAGTCATAACCTGGTATTTTACATGTACTGTTCTTCTGAAAATGTCTTTAAATTAATGTTCTGTCATTGTTAGGAAAAAATGTTTTAAACAGAGATTATTCTGACCCTTATTCATACCCCCTTTTTTTACTTGCATGTGCGCGCGTTAATGTACCATGGTGAGTTTACCATCGTTTCCCGGCAATGTTGGCGCTGCCGGGAGTGTCTGTATCTTTCCCAAACTCACACAGAGACGCTGCAGCCGGCCGTAATAAAAGCTCCACACTTGCAGTTAGAGCAAAGCGAGCAGGGAAGAGAGAACCCTGGTAAAAAGTTACACAAGGAACATCACTTACCTACTGCACTGCAGATGAGTCCCTGTTGGTATCGGTCCTTTCTCCAAACGCAGGCTTGATGCCATTTCCGTCTGGTATCGTCCCAAGTTAACAAAACACGGGGCAAAATGTCATGTGCATACAGAAAGTTGCTTAACTGACCTAAATGTAGGAGGAGCACCAAAATCTTGCTTCGTGGAGAGTGTGCTCTTCTGGGTTTTTATGGTTTGTACAAAGAGCCCTCACACAAAAAAGAAAAAGTCACTTTCACACTCCTGATTTTATGGAAGGTTTTAACGGAGGCCTATCACCAACACACACATTTTAACATGAAAAAGTCTGAATTCCAGGTGATGACTCCTTTAAATGATAAATCCATTGTATTTAGATAAAACCTTTCTAGTCATACCAACCATTTAAACATCAGAGCCACATCTCTCCAGTCACACTCTGTAAAGCAAACACATTCATACAAAGATACACAGAACGGTGGGCAGCTTGGGGTCAAGTGCCTTGCTCAGGGGCACGTTAACATTTGACAATGGGAAGCCACAACCTTCTGGTAACAGGTCGACTTTTCTGCCCACTAAGCCGCCCTCTGCTGGTAGCAGCTGTTTAAGAACAAGTCAGCATTTCATGCCATGGAATGATCGACATTCTTTCTTGTAAATCTTTAGGCAGCGGTAATCACATCAGACAAGGAGATGCTTTTGAAACTGTTGAATGATCTGAAACAACATGAGCTTAAAAATTTCAAATGGCAACTGAAGAACAGAGACGAGAGTTCAGGCATCCCAAGCATCCCAGCGACTCTACTGGACGAGGCAGATACTTCCGACCTGGTGGATCTGATGATGAAGACCTTCACCCAACAGGCTGTGGAGGTCACCAAAGACATTTTTAAGGAAATTAACAGGAATGATCTGGTGGAGAGGCTTCCAGACACCAGATCATGACCTGAAGGTTAGGCATCACAGGAGAAATGTAAGAAATGTCTTATTTTAAATTTATTCTGACAATGCTTTGAACCAAATTTGGAAAATAACCTGATGAATCCGCTGTGGTTCTGAAAAGATTGTTACAGTTCAGTACAGATATGTGTAAAATGATTTCTCCAGCCCTAAATTCTTTGTTTTTCTCCCAAGGGCACAGACTGAAATGTTGTAAAGGTGGCCTGGATTTGTAGTTTCCTCGGCTGGATTGGATTTTGTTGATCAAGTCGGGTGCAGGTAAAGTAAAAAGCCCGCAAGTCTGTCTTGAGGGCTTTCCATCTCATCCTGGGGGATTCAGAGGAGTTTGCAGGCTACATGTATATCCTCTGGTTAGGTGTCCTTACAGATGTCCGAAACACTTCCAAGGGGAGATGACCAGAAGGCCCAGCGATCCTAAACCTGATCCACCTCAGCTGAATCCATTCAGTACCTTAGAGCCTCAGCTTCACTCTGAGCTCCTGAAAGACTTTTAATCATCTACTACCCAACATCTCACCTGCCTGCATCCAGGGTTTTCTTTTAAAACGATCAAAATACTTTTATGTGGAAGTAAAAAGACTTGAGACTCACCGTGCCGCCCTGCAGGACTTTGCCATGAACCATAACGTCTGTTTCTTTAATACTTGTTTGCATTTAAAATAACATTAGAATGTCAATGACAACAATTTTCTTTTCAAATAGACCTTTCCTGCTGATGATATTAATTATGTAAATATTTTTAAAACTCTTGAATATTTAAATTTTTGATACATATAAAATATTTGCGGAGCGTTTCGCAGCCGAGTGCGAAGCGGCCGGGATGAAAATCAGTGCCTCCAAATCCGAGACCATGGTCTTGAACCAAAAAAGGGTAGAGTGTCTCCTCCGGGTTGGGGAGGATGTCCTGCCCCTAGTGGAGGAGTTCAAGTATCTCTGGTCTTGTTCATGAATGAGGGGAAGATGGAGCGGGAGATGGACAGGCGGATTGGTGCAGCGTCTGCTGTGAAGCGGGCGCTGTACCGATCCGTTGTGGTGAAGAGAGAGCTGAGCCAAAAGGAGAAGCTCTCGATTTACCGGTCGATCTACGTTCCTACCCTCATCTATGGTCACGAGCTTTGGGTCGTGACCGAAAGAACGAGATCCCGGATACAAGCGGCTGAAATGAGTTTTCTCCGTAGTGTGTCTGGGCTCTCCCTTAGAGATAGGGTGAGGAGCTCAGTCATCCGGGGAGGACTCAGAGTAGAGCCGCTGCTCCTCCACGTCCAGAGGAGCCAGTTGAGGTGGCTCGGGCATCTGGTCAGGATGCCTCCTGGACGCCTCCCTGGAGAGGTGTTCCGGGCACGTCCCACCGGGAGGAGGCCCAGGGGAAGACCCAGGACACG
Source organism: Fundulus heteroclitus (assembly GCF_011125445.2). Taxonomy (NCBI): domain Eukaryota; kingdom Metazoa; phylum Chordata; class Actinopteri; order Cyprinodontiformes; family Fundulidae; genus Fundulus; species Fundulus heteroclitus. Next base: position 44,956,056 of record NC_046363.1, read on the forward strand.
CTGGAGGGACTATGTCTCCCGGCTGGCCTGGGAACGCCTTGGGATTCCTCCTGAGGAGCTGGCCCAAGTGGCTGGGGAGAGGGACGTCTGGGCCTCCCTACTGAAGCTGCTACCCCCACGACCCGACCCCGGATAAGCGGAAGATGGATGGATGGATGGATGGAAAATATTTACTTTTTGGGTTAATGATTGCATGCAGGCTTTTAGTACCTTTTTGATTATAAAAAAACTTCCGTAAAACAATTACAATTGCTCTGTCTTCTGTAACCCCAGTCGGTCGAGGCAGATGACCGTTCATACTGAGCCCGGTTCTGCTGGAGGTTTTCCTTCCCGCTAATGGGTGGTTTTTCTTCCCACTGTCGCTTCATGCTTGCTCAGTATGAGGGATTGCAGCAAAGCCATGTACAATGCAGATGACTCTTCCTGTGGCTCTACGCTTCCCCAGGAGTGAATGCTGCTTGTCGGGACTTTGATGCAATCAACTGGTTTCCTTATATAGGACATTTTTGACCAATCTGTATAATCTGACCCAATCTGTATAATCTGATTGAACTTGATTTTGTAAAGTGCCTTGAGATGACATGTTTCATGATTTGGCGCTATATAAATAAATTTAATTGAATTGAATTGAAATAATGCAAATCAGATTTTTTATGGAACTTAATGCAATACAGACAAATATATAAATGGTTCCTATCCAATTTAACAAGATAAATAAAATAAATATTCAATAACAGTAAAATTCTGAGTAAGGATTGAAAAAGTTTACATTGCACAGAAAAATTTCTTATTTTACCCCCACATCCCAAAACCTCAACGAACACTGAGAGCTAGCAGACAAGAAGAAAGAAAACCAACAGAAACAAAACCACAATCCCATGTACTGAGCATGCATGTAGTGAAAGCATAAGGGAAACCTTCTCCTTAACAGACAGAACCTCCAGCAGAACCAGAACCAGCCTCAGTGTACCTCTGCCATGGCTTTTCACACAGATAAGACAGACATGTAAACAAAACCACAGAAGACCTGATCCAGGAATACTCTCTATGTGAGAGAAAAGTAAAGCGGTAGTGGCAGCAATGGCTCTTTAGTGGCTTCATCCAGGAGAGGAACTCAGCTAAGCAGAAAGGCTTTAAGCCACTTTTATAGGTGTGGACAATAAAAGAGAGTTGGTTGTAATAAAAGCTCAACCAGCAGCTATGTTTGATCACACATGGGGACAGAAAGCAATAAGGTGTGTATAGAAGATAATAACTTGGTGTAAGGGTTTAGAAAGATAAACTAGCATAAAATGGGAAAATGTATAGGTAAATATTAGTAACTGTTACTTCTAACTGCCACTTTGATTTTGATTTTTTTTTTTTTAATGACAGTAGGACTCTAAAGTCTCAAGTGTTTAGGGGTAGGAGTTTATAAGTTCTCACTTCTTCCTACCCCATTTTGAGCATGATATGTTAACTGAAACAAAAAATCTGTATTTTCTCTTCTTTCTTATGCACTTCTTGTTACTGTGCACTATTTTATTTTTATATTGTATCATGTTCGAATAAATTTCATTTCATTTCATTTCATCTATCATCTATGACATGAAGTTATATGCAGCAGGAGATCAGCTGATGCCTCCCCTGGATGTTAAACACCAGGCCAGATGTCGCTGCTATGAAGAGAAAAAATAGACAGAATATAAAGCTCACAACAACTTGGCACCTCCTTACCTCTCTGATCTTCTGTTATTACACAACCATCCGAAATCTTCGCTTTTCCTCATCCCCTTTTCTTGTCACAGCTCGTGTCCACTTGATGACCATGGGGTCAAGAGCCTTCTCCTGTACAGGAGATAATAATGTCTGGTAATACTGTTTTTATTGGTTATCTATGTATCATTTTTGTTCGGTGACTTGAAAGGAGCTTCTAGATAAAATATATTGTTATCATTATTATTAAAATTTAAAGATGGAATAACAACAAATAATCCCATACTGGAGCGCAGTAGGAGAACGTAGCAGAGTGATATAAAGTGGTCAACTGCCAATTGCAACATATATAAACTTATTCTTAGAAATATGAAGATATGTTTACATTTACCAAAAGTATTGTATCTTAATTCTCTAAAATAGTGGTTTTGTAGCTAGTGTAGAGTTATAATACTTACATTATTTCAAGAAAAGAAAGGGAGATGAGAAAGAGTAGGAACCAGTCTAGAGCTGTCAGCATTCAGCACCATAACTTCCACATGAGAATAAAAAAAAGATTTTACCTGGTTAGATGTGACTTTACCTGCACAGAAACAGGTGTTTCTATTCACCTCCCCACTACCCTCTCAGCCTGAGAAGAATCATGTGACTCTTTCTTCTGTGAAGGTCAGGATATCAGATCTGGACTAGATCTTGGGAACCTACTCAATTTGGATCAATTGTGAAACCAGTAGATATGAAGGGAAAACTACTTAATAAAACTTGTCAAGAAACCAGTGACACCGAGCACACCTCCACGTGGTGCATAAAGCATTAAAACATCTAACAAATGGAGATTGATGTACAAGACAAATAAAAACATGCAATTGAGTCTCTGAACTCATTTTGATTCCTGGAAGGGCACAATCACATGGGATAGATAAATTAATCATAAAGGTACCTGTTGTAATGTAAGAAATTTATCAGGATTTAAAAAATGTCAACGCTCCACCCAATAAAAACAATTTCATGACTGTGGGGTTTCAGGTTCTCATTTCATACATGTAATCATCTGTTTTAATAAAATACGCAATCTCATTCAGGATTTAACATGTAAATGATACTCAAACGTATCATTAATCATGAACTTTAAAGTAAATTCATACAGAGAAGATTTAAAATGGCAAAAGTCGTAATGAAATAAAGAAGCAAGGTCATATGCTTCTTATATTTTGGAGATTTTTGGTCTTGTTTCAACTACACTAGTTTTCTAGAGGACAACAGAGAAAAGCAGTTAAAGATGATTAAAGTTACAAAAAGAAGGTTAACTATTTACAAAATAATTTAATGAATGAAATACTTGAACAACCAATGGCTGCCAAGTGTTAGATGTAAGATTTTTTCACTTTACCTCTCTAGTTGTGCTTTTCCCCGTTTCCCCAGTCAAGAAACAGTAATTGATATTGGAAACCAAAATAAACCACAAATCAATGATTTATGAGTAAAAACAAGATATTGTTTTATTAATATATTATTGCTTAAATGGTGTAGTAAAGTTTGAAGCAAACGTTCTACAATATAAAAGGTTATGTATGTATACAGTCTAGGCATACAAGAATATGACAGAGATGCTCTACTATATGAACCGATAAGAGTGTTTACACATAGAAAATAATCTGTGGGTACCAACATATTTAATGATCCTTTTTTCCCTCCTAAAACCATTTTCATTACTATTGTTTATTGCGTTGCTAACATATTTGTTTTAAACTGGGACACTACTGGGGATTGTTGTGATTATGTCCATATCCATAAGGTAGAAAAAATACAAAATATACCAATTCAAACAATAACAAACAATACAAAAATTATCATGAAAATCCCAAGGTGAAAATATTGTGTAAAATTTTAAATATAGAAATAAATGGCAATATCTCCAGAAGTTTATAGGTTTAGACTATTTAAAATCTACATTTTATCTTAAGTTATTTTAATGCTGCATTAAGCCATTTCCCCCTATATTGCAAATCAAACCCCCCTCCCTCCATGCCCCTACATGGAATTTCATAAATTTAATACAGTTTAACACAGTTTATTTGTGCAATGTGAATTCACAACACAGAAGAAGATTTTAGTAGAGTGATTGCAAACACTTAACTTCAGCTATCTATCCGTTGCCTCCAACTGTTTGTGGCATCTAAACTATCTTATCGTTTTGAAAAGTTAATCCATGGTTCTCTGTCTTTTTAAAAAGGCTAGGCAGACCAGAAAGCAGTCGTGTTTCAGGCACGGTGAGTCGATGCCAACTCAGTAGGGGTGTTCTAAAAATTGCTAGAAGTTAAAGAATGTCATCACCTAACCTCCCTATATGGTATTGTGCTTGTGACTGTACTAAGAGAGACAAAAATTATACTTGTGGAAAAGACAAAGTGAGTAAAAACACTCTAAATAAATGTGTTGTTTCTTATTAATCTCAAATAACACTCCTTTATATGGGCTGGCGACTGGCTCAAGCAACCAAAAGGAAACTAGCAGAGATAAAAAAAAAAAAAAAAATTGTTTTAGTTTAGTTTGTTCTTCACATTATGGTCCGCTAGAGAGACTTCAACAACAGTAACCAAGTCATTGGCCTACCTGTGCATGTGTGAATAGTTTATATTGTGGATACGGAGGGAAGAAATCCCTTACTCTGACTGCAGCTGGGAGGGATCGCTGCATGAAGACTGGCCAGTCTGAGTGCAGCAAGGCGGAATCCCTGCTAGTTGTGAGGAGCCAGAATCAGATCTGCTTTCACAGATTTGTCACCAGTGAGTTTTTTTTAAAGAGTCATTTGAGGGATACAGGAAATGTAGAAATTACGTGATTCCTCTTTTTAGATGCTGTTCATGAGGTTTTGAGGAATGCCTCATCAGGTCAGGACCTGGAGTTTTTATGTTAATAAAATTCAATGTATTCCTAAAATATTTTTTCTCTGTCTGACCAACTGCCACCTGATACATAAACTGGTACACAATGCTCCTTTCTGCTGAATTTGATGCATGGGAGCGATAGAGGTTTCTTTCTGATTTTACAGTTTGCATTCAGCAAACACAACATGCTGAAATTCACTGTGAGGCTTTGATGACAAAGAAAAAAAAAACAAGATACGAAACAAGAAATTAGATGGTCTGAAACTCTGAGAAATCAGACCACAATCCACATCCAGGATAAAGAGGCTCAGTGAATGTGGTGTTGAAGGTGTGGAGGTGAATCAGTGTATCTGAGGAGAATCTGTAGAAGGACACAATGCCAGCAAGATAGTCCACATACACCGCTACTCTGTTCAAGACAGAGGATGAGGAGGATGGAGAGGAAAAGAAGTAGGAGAGTGGGGATAAATAAGAAGGAGAGTGGATGGGGGGACGAGGATGTGGAGTAGAAATGGGTGTTGTATCTTATTGTGACAGTAAGAGGAACTACCATCATTAGAACATGTCAGACTCCATGAGTGATCATTCACTGCAAACACGACATCCTGACTGGTCCCTTCCTCCTGATTCTTCTGTAACTGGCAGATATAGTAACAATCTCCTTACATTCAACCTCCCAGTAAAAACGACCGTCCTCTAGTTTTTTGACACAGTAATTGTGGCCAGACATCAAATCTGTCAGGATGATCAGGATATGATGTTCCTCTTCCACACGTGTCACCTTCCTGTTGCCATCAGACAGTCTGAGTTTGCTGTTCACGGTGTTTGTGTCGATTTTGAGTTGACAGGAATCTGATGGAGAAAACAAACATGATCAGGATGCAGTTCTTCTTCATTTATACACACTATGATGACGTACTCCATAAACTGATGTTATTATTCAAATGAGAAAACACTCACCACTTGTCAAACCTGGGTACCAACCATTGGTCTCCATAAGGGTCCACCCTGCAGGAGGAGGAGGAGGAGGATTAGACTATACATGTCAAGAACCAGAGACAGAGGACCCAGTATTCAACCAGACAAGCGAGACGAATGATTAAGATGCATCTTGCCAATTCACAACAAATGTGTCATCTGAATTTACGAAGTGAAATTCAACCAATCCTTCAGACAGATTGGTCAAAAACGTTTCCTCTTTAATGAAACCAGCAGGTTGCATCAAGTCTCTCAAGCAGCATTCACTCCTCCTGAAAGAGCGTAGAGCCACAAGTGGACAGTCGTCTGCATTGTTGATGGCTTTGCAGCAATCCCTCATACTGAGCATGCATGAAGCCACAGTGGACAGTCGTATGCATTGTTGTTGGCTGCCTTTACACTCTCTGGCCCTACACCTACCATTGTTGCGGCTGTCTATCGCCCCCCAAGCCACACAGTGACTTTTTAAAAATGAATTAACTGATCTTCTAACCTCCCTCCCCCTCTCTCCCAATGTAATGTTGGTGGGGATTTAATATTCACATGGACAATTTTAACCTTCCCTCACCAGAGATTTCCTATCTTGTCTGGACAATTTTGTTTTGATCAGTTTTCAAATTTTCCAACACACTCTAAAGGTCATACTCTGACCTAATTTGTTGCTCTGGTCTCACCCTCTCTAACTGTTCAGCTGAGGATCTTCACATAAATGATCATTTCCTTCTTTTATTCAGCATTTCCCCTCGTCTCTTCACAGCAAGACCCCACGGCTCCTTTCATACCGAAACATTAAGAACATTAACTTGGACACCTCTCTTCACACATCCTAAGAACTTAATCCTGGATCCTTCCTCCTCACCGGATGAACTGACATCTCAGTACAAGTTACGCTTAAATGACATTTTGAACCTCCTTGCCCCAACAAAATCCCGGACTGTCACTTTTCCCACTCCGCCCCCTGGTTTACCCTAAACTCCAGACCATGAAGGCTAAGTGCCGTTAACTTGAAAGACTTAAAAAGAAACCAGTTTAACAGTTTACAGCGAAATGTATATAACTCAGATAACTCAATATAAAGAACTAATCACTAAATAAAATCCACTTAATATTCAACCTGATCTGCTCACATGAAGGTAATTATGGACTTCTGTTTTTTGTTTAACAATATTTCAGCTCTCTTCCTACCCACCTATGCTCAACTGACACTTGCAATTCTAAACTGCCGTTTTTTATCTCCAATATCTCTAATTTTATCAAAAAATCTAAATCTTCACATGCCCACTGATCCATCCCGTCTGCCCTGGTCAAATCCTGCCTTCACGCTCTCCTCCCCTCATAACTGCCATCATTCAGTCCTCTCTTGTTCTGGAATTGTTCCATCTCTTTTCAAAACTGCTTATTATCAACTCCTATGTGAAGAAACCGGACTGGATCCCAACAATTACAATAATCTAGGCCAATTTCAAATTTACCTTTTATTTCAAAATAATGAAAAAACAGTCGGTCTCAGCTATTCATTCACAACTCACAACAACCTTATGAACAGTTCCAGTCTGGCTCGTCCCCGTCATAGCACTGAAACCGCCCTCTAAAAAAATCAATGATCTTTTAATAGCAGCTGACTCTGGTCTAATTTCCATCCTCATTCTTCTTGATCTAAGTG